>NW_015622585.1:0-8529 GCF_000835495.1 Cladophialophora immunda | reverse complement strand
GAGAGAGAGAGAGAGGAAAAGGCGAACCACCGTCCGTCTAATGCTAGGTCCAGCGGTTTTGTGAGTTCCTCCGTCAAATCACCTATACAGCTCGAGTGGTAGTAGACTACGCGAACCTAGAGGCTTGAGAGGTGCGACTTCTTCAAGCGCACATACTATTGATGCATTTCACACCACATCAAAGGAGAATACAACCAATGTGATAAGACGCTATATTCCTTCTCGAAAACCTCATCCTCAAGGTGGCTACTTGCTCTATTACCGCCGGCGAATCAATCTAATTTGGTCGATCTATACTCCTCACGTCCGGCCAACCAGAACACTCTCTGCGTGTCTGTGTAGGGATATCCGTGAAGCCACGATTCGGTTCGAGATACATGTTTGTCGAGGACCCAAGGTTAACGAAAAAGGTTTTATGCATCAGTGGCTTCCCTACGGAGTCAGCCGTCTTCCTCACTGACGCTGCACATCGAGCTAATTCCTACCGGGCCTTTGGAGGGCTTTGTGACTGCGCTACAGCATCAGCAGGTATTGTCTCCAGCCTCCAGGTACGAGCCAGACTAGATAACGTAACCGATACGCGAAACCGGTCAGAACAACCACGCGACAGATCGTCGACGGCTCCGCCGTGCAACACGTCAAAAAGATTTGTGGATCATATCTCCAGCGCTTTGCAGAGGTCGAAAAGAGCAAGTTAAATAGGATGTTGCTGCACTGTCGAAATTGCACGTCTAGGTGACCACGGTGAGGAAGCGGTAATGCGGAGTGCGTCAGGTGGATCAGCATTACGGTATCACCTTTCTGCGGAGACGTGGGCATCTAACTCTGGCGCCTTTTGTGCATCCCACCCACGGACTGGGCAGTAGACCGTCTGGAGAGATAAGATCAGAGACTTATCGGGAACAACCCTGTTCGGGTGGATGCGCAGATCAATGCAAGCCGTCTTGACTCTTGAACAATGTTGCGAAAGGAGCAGGACGTAATTGAGCGGCAACTCCATCGTCCCCAGCGCGGAGAGTCGCGTTCCGTAGACTATTGAGTTTTCATCATCAGAAAGGGAGTAAAGGTTCTGTTTGAAAACTTGGGTCAAACGGAGGGAGACGTAGACTACTTAATCCAACTCAAATAAACTCTCGCTATAACTATAGTCGTGGAAGTTTAACTCTGACGCAGCCCCAGATCTGAATCAAACAACACAATTAAGAACTCCTCCACCGGCCGTCCACGCTTCTCTTCACCTTACTCTCCAGTTATTGAGTTAACTTGGACAAGAATTATAATAACCATAAAAGACGTCAGAAGTTCCGTATATTCAGGCCTAGCGTGCCCTGCGCTAACCAGTTATCCTAATCAGGAATTTTTTTGGTCACCCTCGTTGCTGTGGTGAAAAATGTTCGGCTGGGTAGCTAGAATTACGACAACGACCAGTCCTGCTAGAGCCATAAAGGTGAGGCATATAATGATTTTTGTCCCCAGGAGGCACATGGTACAGCTTTTGGAATAAACTCCCCGTAATGCAGGAAAACAGGTAGGTAGGTGAGAAGGACGTAAGCTCGTTGAGTTTGGTGGGTCGTGAGGAAATATGTATAGATGTTATGGTATGACACTACATACCACCTGAAGGAGAAGTGGCGATCCACGGAGAAGGCTCGTAGAGAATATATATACGTTGAGGGATCGTCATCTCTTCTACCTTTTATCGTTAAATTATTTGTCGAACGAAAGCACCGGTGGTGTAATTTTCAACTTAGCTAACAGGCCATAATAAGAACGCGCTATTTCTCAGAGCAGCCCAAGAGGTATAAAGCTTACAACTCAGTTACATTATATGGTATTTCTCGCGGCGCAATTTCAGTCTACGGGGTAATTCTCCCTATTGATGCAGAAAGGGGACAAAAATTTTCCTCATTCACATACGGAGGTACGGAATCATTTTCCTCTCCCTCCGCCCTTCGGGAATATATTCACTCCGGTTATAATATAGTTATATATGGTGTGCGGAGATTGCTTTAAACTAAGTCTTACATACTCCATTAGTTGAGCAGCACTAGGCACACCCTGATCTGTGGACCGTGGCCAGATATAGTGCCTTGACAATAAATGACAGCATCTTTACCTGTATCTGTGGTCTATACCGTGAAACCTCTTCTTGACCGCTACTCTGCTGGCCATTCGTCTCCCGACAGGGGCGGAGCCATAAACCATCAAAGGCACTCTCAACGGCATCACTCCTCAATGCAAAACGTACCTCAACCAGGTCCGTTCCCGTAGATATGCTGCGGCGAGGTATGATCCTCACTTCTTTGCCGGAGAGTGATACTATATCTTGACTCCTCATGCTCCCTATCGGCTTTGTGGTGAAGTCACCAGAGTTTGACCCATGGCGTTCGACATGGCTAGCAACTTGGGGGCCTACTGTATGATGCAGAAGGCCAACGGGGACTGGAATGTGCCTCTATTGATTGAAGATGTTTATAACAAGTTCCTTTCGTGCGTCGTACAAGCTTCATGACGGTGGACCCTAGACGGACTATTATGTTATTGTTACTATAATTATTATTGATACAGCAAGCAGAACTCCGTTGTATAATACATGATAGCCTATATCATACAGGTAAGAAGTTCCCCCCACAACCATCAGAAAGCCTGCTCCACCACGTCCAGATTTTATCAATATAAGGGTTCAGCCTTGTTCAACCTCACTAGGATAGTAGTGTGATGGGCTCGTCCCACGGTCCACAGGTCTTCCACAATCACCAAGGAGCATTCCAGGAGTTCATCGGGGAAGCTCCAGTCTCTACCAATTTATGCATACACCGAGTAAGTCTCCCTAAGCAGTAGTATACGGAGAGAGACGTAAATCCACGCCTTTCCGAAATAGCTGTCCGGTCCCGCCATTGACAATCCATCGTGGCTTGTTCCTCCAGGCCAGTTGGAAACGAGTGTCGTGCGTATCAGATACGTCTTTAACTTGGCTTCTCAAGCATGTACGATCGGAGTCGCTTGAGTATCGGCTCGTCATCAAGACTTTTGACAAGCACATCTGCGTATTGAGTCGCATACTCAGCAGCCTCTATGGCCACATCAGCCTCGGGATGAGAAGTGTTGGCGTACAAAGCGGCAATAGCAGCAGCAAACACACTGGCATCCTTGGCTATGTCATTTCCTGGATGCTTGTTGGCGACATAACTGGCAGCCCGCGTCGCCGCATCCTTGGCGTTCTTGATGGCAGATTCAGTCGCCACTCCACTGCTCGTGGAATCAAGATACTTGGCGACAAATGTAGTGGCACTTGCTTCGATATCTTTGTGAGTATATTTAGCGAGGATGTAATCTCTAGAAGCTTTCCGCGGTAAGTCTTCTAAAGGGGAAAACAATGCTTTCCAAATTCGATACTTCTTGAGGACCTCACTTGCCCCCAAGATTGCGGCTTCGGAGGTGGCGGTTACTCCTCTGAATGCTGGAAAATCTGCCGCATATTCGATGGCCCAGCCTCGCGCATCTGATCTGAACCTCAAAAAATAACTCAAACGGATTGGGTCGGAAATTTTAAGGGATCCCAACAACGCATGTTCAAACGCGATAATGGCGGCCCTCATTGATGCAATTGACAATGGCGTTTGGCCGGTCGAATCCTCGAAGTCGAGGTTGACCTTGGCTGTCCGGAGCAATAGCTCGAGTAGTTCTTCATTCCCAGTCTCGACAACCAACCGTAACAACTTTCGATCTTCCCTGGAAAAGTAGCTCTTTTCCCTGAAGCCTAGTTTGACGAGGGGCTTGCTGGCATTCTCATCCGCCAGCAAAAGCAATTCGTGGCCGGCGCCGCTGCGCGCACTAACCTCAAGCTCGCCGCTCATAAACACCTTGTCATGATACGCGTGCGGTTTTGACGATGGCTCGCTTAGCACATCATTTGGGACCTTTTCCAGTAGTGATATGATACTAGAGACGTCGTTTTTCGGTAGCTCAAGAAGATGAATGGACCCTTGGTACGATCTAGCGAAGGAGGTTTGAACCTGTCTCTGGGCTTCCTCGAAACTAGCGTTTTCAAGATCTTGTAGAGACTTCCAGAGGAGGGCGATCTTGAAACTAGGGAATTTTCCGGCCGCTCCACTGGCGCCGGTGGTCCAGTTCGAAGGGTTCAGCTCCTCAGAGCACAGCTCCTGGGGGCTGTTTTCTTCCAGGACATATATGATCCAGAGCTCCCGATCATGGCTCACGAAAACCTCATAGCCTGTCCACATCGAGCGGCCGTGCATGTTGACGAAGAGCTTCCCAATTGGAATGACGATCTCTGGGCAAGATATCAGCTCCAAGCTTCCGGATTTTGCAATATGGAACAGGCTATGGGCGTAGAGATCAACCAGGTCCGGCTCCACGGATCCAGCGGTGTGCAGGGTGGTCATCCAGGTGTAGGAAAGGTGAACCTGATAATCTGCTTTGTTTCGTTCGTTGGTAAACAGAGGAATCACTCTTTCGGCCATTGTGCTTGGTAGGGAACCGATCCATTCGCGAGTCTCATCGTCTCTAAGAGACTTTCCTTTCTTAACGACGTCGTCGAAAAATTGCATCACTGCGGGACTCTTTCTGAGCTCTTCGTTGCTCTTGTGAGAGTATTCGATATCGTAATCGTATTCGTCCGAATGATATGCCGTTGGTGTAACGGGCTGTGGATCGTAGGCTGCGGCCATGATGGGAACGGCAGATTCTAAAGAAGCTATCGACGCTAGCTGCAGTTCCTAGTCGGGGGTGGTCTTATTAGATACGAGCCCTAGTATAGTGGCGAACTTATCCAATTTAGAAATGCAGTAAGTTGGTTTATATTAGAAGATGTCGTAGTTAGGTGAGGATATCGTGACCCATGAGTTATAGGAAATCACTACTGCCATTTAATTCTATCTCCAACATAGCTACTCAAGAAAAGTCTCGAGCGTAACCTTACGTATCTACAGTAGAGAACGTATTTATCGTCATTTCTAACTAGCAGAAAATCCTTGGAAAGGATAAAGATCTAAATGTTAAAAATGTAGTAATAGAAAGACTATTTTCCTTAGTTATATAACTATATGAGCTGACTGAAATCATACTCAAATGTTCTTGTTTCGATTTCTGATTCATACTGCAAAGTTTTTATGGAAGTACGAATTTTCGAGCGTATTATGTCTAATTCCACCCTTTCTTTTTTCTATCTTGGTAATGGTTTCATAGGGTGCTCACGCTCGTAGTACGTAAATGTGCTGTGAATGCTTCGCTGACGGTTCTGGGAGTGAGATCGGTTGGGTCGCACCTTATTCAGTACTTCAGCTACCGGCCTTCCACCACAACGACGAGATCGCGACATCGACTTCGCCAAGTGCTAAAACATTGGGTGGCGAGATTTCGTCGGCCTCGTTTCTTCTAGCCTACGCTATTTTGCGAGCGAACGTTCGCGGAGCCTCCTCAGACAAGGGTTTTGCCTTTATTGTCCGGACAATGCTGTTGAAAATGTGAGTGGGAGATATATAGCATTTTCGACGCAGCCGAGAGTTTGCTTCTCCTCATAGCCTATATAACCTAGCAAATCGTATCTTCGACATTCGGATCATGATCCATGCTATCGTCCGTGGGGAAAACGCCTGCGCCTATATGTCCAGGAAACACTTTTTACTGCTGGCTTGTTTAAGCCTAATAAGACTGCTCCCCTAGCAACGGCGGATGTCGAAAATTCGCCGAGCCAGATGGTGGCGATGTTGGTCCGGGCGATGTTCTGTTTCGCCTCGATGAACTCTTGGATGCGGCCACCCACGCAGTGATGGTGACTGGCCGGGAACCCACCGACCACAATCAATTTACCAACGGTCAGATTCTTCTCACCGGCAAACCGGAGCTGCCTCTCAAGTAGACCTATGGTACCGTCTAGCGATGGCTGGGACAAGGCGCTAATTTCTTCCTTCGTCCACCTAATCTTACATTCATCCAACAAGACTCGTCGCAGCCCGTATTTTTCGTTGCCAATGTCGATCCTGGGCTTTTGATATAGATCCCAGTCGTTCGTTAGGGTCGTGACCCTTGCCTCTATATCCGAACCGTCCAGTAGCCTCTCTGCTTGTAGCTTGGGCTTGAGTTCCGCAGTATAACGCTGGCTTATAAAGGCAGAGCCGCAAAGAGCACTCTCGGATTGGACCATTCCTCTCTGAAGGCACGGTAGACTAGCGCCACCGGACGTTGCCTTATAGGTAGTCGATGTCGACCGTGCCTCCACCGGCATTCAACAGGATGAAGACTTCGTCCTTGACTCCTTGCGGAGGTTACCTTCTCCCCCAACGAGGCAAGCACAAATTGAGCGGCTGTATCAGGCTCCGACACAATGGAAGGATTGCTGATAACATTGCATCTCTTAATCGCCCTGGTCATTACGTTGTGCATAATTTGGCGAGCACTCTTTGACCATAACATCGGAGCACACAGGACGAACTCGAGATCTGAGGCATCCTGAAGATCGGCTTCTTTTCTGAGTATGCGTTTTGCGTGGCGCAGGAGTCAAGCAAGGTAATCTTGGAGAATATGGTCTCGGCCCAGGATGAACTGGCGTAATTGCAACCTTTGAATCTGTTCGGCCAGCTCCCCGCGTTTGTCCGTCAACTTCTCGTCGCCTAGGCTGAGCTTGATGAGCTTCACAACCTCACTCTCCTCATATCGATGGAGCTCCTTGGGATCCTTCTGCATTCTCTGGACGTTAAAGCCCCATTTCGTCGAAGCTCCTACGCATCTTCTCCATTAACTCAATTCTACAGTCCTAGCAACTTTCGCTGATCGTTTCTTGCCGCACTCGTAGCCTGCTGTATGGACACGTTTACGGCTTCCTTTGCCTTCAGGAGTCGTATCGGACCCTGGGTCGGACTCCGAGTCAGACCCAGGGTCATCGCCAAGGTTATCGCCAGGGTCATTGCCAGCAGCGGTAGCAGAGCCCAGATATAGGATCTCAAGTAGGGACATTGCCGATCCGAGAGTTCGCCATAACTCGGGCACCACCAGTGGCGTTCTTGGAGTCGTCGATACATCGTATGCAGTTGACCCCAAGAAGAGTAGCATCGGTGCCATGGACAACCTCCGCGTATGAGACGGTAGAATGTGTGGTTCCAAAATCGACGGCAATGATAAACTTCGAAGTATGTGGACGACAGAATACCAAATCTTTAGCCGACCCGATTGTTCTTCTTAAGGCGTCGACCTCTACGTGGACCAATTGGTGACTCTGTTTCTGTTCCAAGAGATCCCGTATGTGTTTGATTCGGGGTGATATGTAGAATCCAATACCGGGAGAATGGGAGCGTATGGCGAGGCCACGTTGATATGATCTAATACTATATAGCAAGACAGAAATTCCGCTTTTCCTTGAGCGGAATATTTGAGTAGCGACAGAGGATAAGAACGTTCTCCAGATTCAAGCGCTCATGGCCTATCGCCCTCCACCTACAGGGATCAAGGAGAGCCGTACCGACACAAGGTCTGATCGTATCTTTCGCGTCTTTCGCGTCTTTCGGGCTATGCTTGTGGATGTGGCCTAAAGCTCCATCTTACGTCCCATTTCTTGCCTCTTAGGTCCTCAATATAGCCCCGTCCTGTACGCCAGCATTTAGACTGAGTCGCAATAGAGGACCAGAATTCCTCTCAGCTCAGTCGTGAATCAGCAATTGCAGAGGCATTATGTTCTTCAGCTTTTAAGGGCAAGAAAGTCTCGAGATCCAGGTTGCCTCGCACAATGGCCTAATACCAGCGTGTGGTGCCTGCACAAGCCCGGACAACTTACTTTCCGACGTTTTAAAGATTGGGTCTTTCTTCGATTGGAGTGTCGAGACCTGTGATGACTTACCAGGGCTCTAACGAAGCTTTCGGATAATATCCTTTCGTACAGACCGTAATAGTAGGATGGCGGCTCGAGAGAGGGACAATATAGGGCATGGAAAAGTGGCTCTTGAGTCTTGACATCGGAGATCCGAAATTCAGCTGTATGTACGTAGGTGCCAGACTTTTGAAAACGCGCCCCGCTACCCGCGCCCCTCTCTGCTTGCGCCTCGCGTGGCAGATTATAACCCAACCTTTTCATCTTGAACTTGTGAGTATCGGCCTCTAGAACCCTAAGATACCCTACGGGCTATAGTACAGAGAATGATTTTAAAAAAGCCCTTACTTTCGCCGGGCGACACCTTCACGAAACGATTAATACCTAAATCAGCAGACCATCAAGAGTCAGTCATTGCATAATTTTCGAATCAACATGAGCCGTGGACAAACTCAGACGCACGGTAATATCCCAATAGAAGACCTAGCGACATGAGCAAGTAAAGTGCCAAAAGGCGAGAAAAAATGGGGGAACCAGAAAATCGAGACTCTCTACCAAGGGAGGTTACGGAGAAAGACCTGCGAACCCAGATACAGTATCAGAGAGTCTGAGAAAGGTGCATGAGTCCTTTCCATAGTTCAGGCTTGTCTAACATTCATTCACACAGGTTAAACAGTGGAAGATCTTGAGGGTAACTGAAAAAAAAA
>NW_015622584.1:0-8822 GCF_000835495.1 Cladophialophora immunda | reverse complement strand
GAGCCACTCATCATCTGGGCAGCGTCCACGCACCGCAGTAATTGGACCACCCATCCTACCCCCGGATGGCACTTTGCCTGCTCGGATAGTGGACGCACCAATGAAGGCGATCAGCCTGTATTGGATTCAACACGTCTTCGATCCTTCCACCAGAACTCGAGCCAACGGTCGACCTCGCGTGCTCATCAACGATGGCTTTGAAACACACGAATCCGAAGAAATCCTGAAGTTTTGTTTCGAGAAAACATCATTCTTTGCCGACTCCCCTCACACACCTCGCACAAGCTCCAACCGTGCGATCTCACCGTCTTTAGTTCCCTCAAAAGTGCTTATCGTGAACAGGTCGAGAACTTGTACTGTATCGTGGCGGCGCTAACACCGTAGGCAAGCAGCACTTCACCCTACTTTACAGCCGAGCACGCGACGAAGCCTTCACTCCGCGGAATATCAAATCCGCTTGGTGCAAGGCGGGCCTCCACCCGTTCAATCCGGCCCAGGTGCCCGATGACATCCAGCCACCACTCACTGAGGCAACTGATCCTCGGACGCAGACCGTGAATGTAGAAGTTCCGTCGCCGAATGACCTGCTGACCACCCCCACCACTTCTGAGGGTATCACATTGCTGAGCAAGAAGCTGGAACAGGATATGGGTGATCTTGACAGTCCTGTCAAACGACGATTTGCCAAGTTCCACAACGCAGTTCAAAAGTCGCGTGCTGACTGTGCGCTCCTCCGGGCGGAGAACAAGAACTTGTTCGAGCAAAACAATGAAAAAAAGACGCGATCATCGACCAGGTCCACGGTGATCGGAAGGGCCAAAATCATGGCTTATGATGACATTTTGGCAGCCCGAACCAAGCGTGCAGCAGAGGAATCTGGCATCGCCGACCAAGCCAGAAAACCCGGCAAACGTCAAAAACCGGGTCCCAAGCTTCCGAAGCCTCTTGGTCGCTTTTCAGATGCTGCCACACGAGCCAAGGAACTCGGAAAAGGCATGGGCGAGATTGATCCCACGGGACTGGAAAGTTATTGTTCCATTTTGCATTTCTGATTGTTCTTTCAAGCCCTCCTTGCTAGATTCGCAACACCTTGGGTATCGCGTAACCGCTCACGGTAAAAGGAACGCCATCCCATCTTTCGCGAACTCGGTTCGGAGGATTTCTTTCGAGAATGGCAGACGACGACAGGTGAATTGTTTGTGGGATTGATTATTTCCATGGGCTGATCGTCAATAGGCAGGAAATTGAGCCACCAGATTTTGCAACCAAGATGTCGGAAGCTTGTCCCGAAACCGGCATCCCTCCCACACGCCCAGAACGACACCAAGTACTGGAAGAATCCTGAAAGCGCTTCCCAATGCCCGCGACCGAATGTCTGTCCAAGAGCCCGTATCCCAAAACCGAGGAGAGAGCCGAGCTCCATTCGCACGGTCGAGCTCGTGCAAATTCAAGTGCTACACCCCGGCAACGAAGCACCGAGCGGTTTAGGAGTTCTTTGTGATCGCACATCGTGTCTTCCTCATAAATAGTATTTCAAGTTCTCAACTTCGATCCTGCTTTATTGCAGACATGTTTGCGCGCATCTTCATGCGTTTGGAAGGATAGATTGTACCGGCCATCGAAGAGAGTTCTCCGCGACTGGGCGCAGACAAGCAGAGCCAAGCCTGTGCTCTGCGCTATGCTGGAAAAGTGCACGCCAAGAGAACTGGAAGGGAACCACTGGCTTTTGATCGGCAGACCTTCCAGAGCACCACACGTTTCAAGGTACCCCTGCCTTGCCAAGCAGTGCATTCAAACCGAAGCAGCGACTTCGACGCGCCTAGCACTGCTTCCCATGGTCCTAGGATTTCCACCACATGGGAAAAAGGAGATGGATACTCAAGTATGAAGGTTCTTTGGTCGCAGAATTTATTTGTGTACTTACTGACGGATGCGTCGCTATCTTCGGCAAAAGCCGCAAGCTTTCCCATTAGATCCCAACCTGTTTCCTCATGTCTAAGATGTGAAAGGAGATATTCTGCAAGAGAAGCCACATCAATCGAGACAATCCCGAGATAACATTCTTGTGGCGATACCTCCTAAAGAATCAATAGCACTTTCTATGTCGTCCACATCCTTCCCGTCCACACATCTGCTTTATATTTCAGATCGCGAACTGCGCCCCGAAAGCCACACGGATTCATACAACAAGAATTTCTGAAGTTTCCATCAACCTGTTCTTCTGCCTTCTCACGGTTCGATCCGGTGCCAATGTCTTGAACCAGGGGAAAGAGCGACAACTCGTCCAGACGTCGCTAGTCCTGAAAGAATGGGCTCACAACTTTACGGCAAAGGTTTGTAGAATACGCGCGTTGGGGAAACGAGGATCTTCGTTTGGAAGAAAGAACTTGCAGTTCTTCTGAGCCTCGAAACCTTGAGTCTCCAGGATCGAGGAGCGCGGTGACGCATTTATGAAGTGATATCATCTCCTCCGTGTGATGTTTCTCGGCTCGTATCTTATCCAGATAGGTCAAATTGTCGGATGTAGGATTGGGAGAATCAGAGAACACTGGGATCGAGTATGTCTCTTTGCACAGCCACCCGAAGTTGACAACCGGCGTACAACTGAGATGGCCGTCCTGTCTCCAGAATATTGAAGGCTTCGGAGCCTTTACTCCGAGGTCTTGTAGTGTTTCCTTCACAGCTTGTGGGGTGTTTGGCGGCCAGCATTTGATCTTGCCGTAGCATGCGAATTGAAGGACGAGCACAAGATCCGCACTCGTATCGTCGAATACACAGATACCGTCATCGAAAACGGGGGCCTTGCACTTTGAAACCGCAGCTTCAATGACATTCAAGTGCAGGTGTTTGTTGTCATTCGCAGCCTCAGGCGGTAGATCAGTGAGATGATAGATACTGCATAACGTCAAATCCAAGTCAGATTATGCAAAACTTAGGCCTTCATGATCCTGCACAGTTGTCCAACCGCTACCTTGTATAGTAAGTGAGACGCCGCGTCTGGATTTTCTGGAGGTAGCTTCGGACCTGAATTTATAAGTTTTCAGTGAGCGTTAGGCAGCACTTGCGAAGTCTCACCGCTTTCGCTGTGGGTAGCACAGTTGACCAGGGGAGTTTTCGTTGGTTCCCCGTTTATCCGGATCGGACAAGGAGAGTTTCGATGTCCCTGGCAATTGCCAGATCGACTGTCTTTTAGGTTTCTCCCTTGGACGGGTCCATCCGCTTTTTGCTTCACTAACGAAAATCAACTGTATGGAGAGCGGGCAGCTTGTTAAGAGATTTGCGTTCGCTCTCCGTCTCTCCGGCTCGGACAAGTGGGGTGTTCGACCCTCAAAATTGCGAGATCGAGTAGCTTCCAGCTTCGCTTCACAAACGACAGCCTACGCAACGCGGGAAAGCAGAATGGTTTGATAGGCGTTCATTGCACGACAGTATTCAGTGAAGTGAGTCGACCAACGCCCGCTTTCTCGGAACTAACGAAAATCACCCTGGTCGGCTGCGGAAATCAAAAGCATGCGCCATCTACCTTTAGAAGGGCCGAGTGTAACCTTGTTGTGAAAGCGGCAGTGCTTGACACATTGTGTTGGGGACTAGGCACAAAGCCTGGTTCCTGCGTGGCTTTGAAGCCCCCTGCTTGATTCCATGATTGGCGGCCGCAAAACCAAGTGTTACCGGTAACGGGGGGAATGATACATTGACGAGGACATTTTGGCAGCCTGAAACAAGAGTGCAGCGCAGGAATCTCGGCCGGGTCAGAAAACCACCCCTTGAGCCTTTTTCAGATGGCTCCCGAAACAACACGGGGCGGGGATTGATTCCAGAGGACTGAGAAGTTATTGTTCTGTTTTGCGGTTCTGATACTGTAGTCCATTCGGCCCTCATTGTCCAATTTGCTACTGAGTGTCGCGCAACAGTTCTCAGCCACAAAACAACAACTTGTTCGTCTGGTTTCGTGAACAGCTTCCGAGCGAGGGAGGCAGTGGACGCAAGGTGAATCGTCTTTGGCGATGGATCTGTCACTGCTAACCATGAATAGGCAGAAAACTCAGCACCAGAGTTTGCAGACAAGAGGTTGGAATCGCCCTAAACGAGCTGGACTGAGTGGCCCTCCACGGGCGCACGGCGACATCAAGCCTGGGTGGAATTTTGAATGCTCGTTACCGTTGTGGCGGTGATGGCCTAAGACCGTTTCTATATTTCTGTGTTCCTTGTGAATTGGTCTGTTTCGCTCATCTGCATTTCTCATAGCAACTTGAGTTAACTTCGCATATCAACTCGTCGCAGTACAATTTCAAACTGCACAGTCTGCTTTTCTCATTTTGGACGTGACCCAAACTCCGTAGCACCGGTAAGCTATCCTGGCAAAAGGTAGGGAGGAAAAGGCTAGGAGAAAGGTTGTCTTTCGATAGGCGTTGCCGCCTCCGTATTGGAGTGCGATGGGGATCTCTTGAGCTTGATATTGGGGCCCAAGGCTGCGCAGAGGGCGGAGGAGCAAAGCGGCTTATACAATAAAGTAGTTCTGTGCACTAGACCGTTTGCGTTCAGCTGAATGGCATTGATGATGCATTGGCCCTTCAATGGATGTAGCTGGAAGGCTGAGTGCGCTCAGAGCCCTGTGTTTTCAAATTGGAGTCCTGTAAATCTTATGGTAGAGTGCTTGGCAAAGCCGCCTGCGTCCTTATATAACAATCGCGCCCTTTGTTATTCTCTCCAACTTCAAACTCCAACCAAAGTCACCCTCCCATTCTTACTCTCCTACGGACAAGGAGTGCGTTCCCGCTACCGCCTCATAATGACCCGTCTTTGGCTGCGTCGAATACGCCTGCGGCCGGCGCGTCTGTTCCCATCCTGATGATCAGCCTCACGATCCTTATGCAGAACCCAAACGCTGCTCCGATTGCATGTTCAGCGACAAAACTCAAGAGCCCTGCGAATCCACTTCGACTCCCGCTTGGGATTCGATCGCACTCTTGCCACTAGATACCTATGAAAATATGCTCCGAAAACTGGCCCTGATGAAACGTGAAATAGGCAAACCCCTCGACGATAAAGAGTTGCAGATCTTAACACAAAAAGGCCCTCGCTCCCCCCCCTTCCAGCATGGCCGTCCTTGACTGCGTCGAGTACGCCTGCGGCCGACGCGTCTGCTCCCATCCTGCTGATCAACCTCACGATCCATATGCGGAACCAAAACGCTGCTACGATTGCATGTTCAACGACAAAACCGAAGGGCCCTGCGAATTCATATCGGCTCCGGTTCGGGATTCGATTGCCTTGATGACGATACTATCCTCCGAATATTGCCAGGGTCCTCGCCCCGGAAAAAGCTGCATTGGGCATACCCCCGGCGGCCGCGAGTAAGAAGCCATGGCACATGAGCGTCCAGGGACGAGCAAGCAACAGCAGATGCAAGAACCTACGGTATACACAGCAGGAGAAGAGGCGGCACGAGAAGAGGAGGATAGACATTTGGTCCACCGGAAGGCTTATACCCTGGATGGAACAGACTAACGCGGAAGACTTCACGGTTCAACAGCAAAGACAAACACCACCGAAATTTCTTGTATGGACTGGAATGCACGGCTCGTGTAATTCTTAGGTGCTTGCGTCGAGAGTGCTCGGCGTGGATGTTGGGTTAGTCAGTGCTTGGGTGAGCATGAATGGCCTTTCAATGAGAGCATATTGCATGTCTATCAGGTAGCAATCTCAATCCAGGGGGAGGGCAGCGGACCCCGGACCGCAATGATAATGTCGATTTCAAAAGGCATCCAGAGTGCTCACGCAGAGTTGCCAGCGTACGGGTATCTGGATGGAGGGTATCTTAACGTGAGATCAAATGAAGTTCCGAAATAACTAAGTTGCATCTCACAATTGAGCATCCAATTCAACGATGCGGAAGGTTCTCTTCTGCGTCTCCACAAATACATCTAGGAACGACCATAAATCCTGTTGGGGTTCCCCTGTATAGCCTATCCAATACCATCAAAATGTCCCTCGATTCTGGTAGGGTGTACGTTGTCATTCACGATTCGTCCGACGGTGCGAGCTGAAGATACTCGATAAAGTGTCGGTATTTCTCCATGTCTATATCTTTGTGGCTCATGTGGGGTGGCTTAGGTTTTAATAAATCTGGGGCAAAAAAGGAAATGCGCCCCTCGTCTCTGGTGAAAAGATATACCCACGAAACGTAGTCCATCCCTCTGGATTTTGCTACCAGCATGTGGCCCCAGTCGTGCAGAACCGCCCAATTGTTGAATGTGGTGATACGGTTGAGCCCAAGAAACTGGACGATGAAGGCCAACGGCACCTCCAAACCTGATTGATTCTGTGGCCGTGAACGTATGGGGAAGCCGCCGACGACGACGTAAGGCCCAAGTAAGTGGTTCCAGCGTGGGGATGAGTCTTTCTGGACCGTGAAGTTGATGTGGATATGGAGCTCCTCGCTCTCCACTGCGGTACTGTAGCTCGGTTTGATGAACTCGGCGTTTTGGTTCGATGATGTTCGGCACGCTCCAGAAGCCCAGGCTAGTTGAAGGGCAAGGTCGTGCGCATGTTTAGGCTCGTCACAACGTGTTCTGACCACTACGTGGGAATTGGCCAGTTGGATGCTGCAACCTTGCAGTGGATACTCTGTTCGATAACCAGTGAGTGATCGAAGAGAGTCCGAAAGAGCGGATTACCACGTACCGTTAACCTCTCTGGTCTTCCCTTCATTGACTGTGGAAGAAAGCTCTCGAGAAATGGCGGATTGCAATTCGGCAAGAAAGGCTGGCCTGGCTGGCCAAGTCTCCGTCACGTAATCCCCGAACGTTGTAATCTGCGCATCGGAATCGTCGCCGGTGTATGTGAAGATCGCATCCAAGGGTGGAAATGGCTCTTCATAATTTTCCCTCAAAAACTTGACCGGATCCCATTCGACCATCACTTGGACAGGAATTGGGAAACGGTTTTGGAACTCGCTCAACGAAAGAGCCATTATTCGTTTTGGATCACTTTCCAGGAAATTGGGATGTAAGGGAGAGGGAGAGGACAGCATCGCGTTATATAAGGGGGTCGTTGGAGCGAATAAAGTCCCGTGCAGATCACGTGGATTCGTGTTCAGGGTGTTGTGGTCTGCCAAGCCCCTCACCGGTTAGCAACACGTGGTTGAGCATCGCGTAACCGCTCACGTTGAAAAGGAACTACATCTTTCGCGAGTTCGGCTTCCGAAGATCTCTGTTCGAGAGTGGTAGACGACGACAAGTAACTTGTCTGCGGGTTTGATTCATCGTAAATAGGCAGGAAGCTGAGCCACCAGACTTTGCAGCTAAGATATCGGGAGTTAATCTGGTCTCCGCCAGCTCCCACAGACAACAGACTATTTTACTGTTCCAAGAAAACAAATTCTGTAAGTCTTCCTCGACTCTGCCGAGACCACTCACTGCGCCGTAATCGTCTTTCGGGGCATGGGCCTTAGCATTCTCTTCGTAGGCTTCCAATGGGGTATCTGGGTTTTCATTGAGTAGACGGGACCCTTCACGTCTGGCCATATCCGCCTCCTTGACAGCCTTGTGGTAGGATAGCCGCTTGCCATTAATAGATTCAAGCTGCAACTGCCACTGACGGACCGCCTCTCGTAGCTCGAGCATCTTATCCTGTGGCCATCCAGCGGACAATAGAGCGGATGTGTGGGAAAGCATGCTGGAGGCAATTCGAAGTTGCCCTTGCAATCCGTTATTCCATTCCGGCCTCCAGCCGCCCTCCTTGCCCAGAAAGTAGTAATCCAGCTCCTCGATGGCGCCGCCCTGCACGGGGATGCTATAGTGCCTTAATTGAAAGGTCTCACAGAGCGATATCGTAGATTGCCATGACCAGAGCACGCCTATCGCAGTCTCGCGGGCATCAACCGTTGGTGCCGTGAGGACTGTGTTCTCGAGGTGAGTGGTACAGATGTTGATTTGTGCCCAGGTATTGTTGGGGTCAGCACCATTCTTGAAATAAAAACTAGCTGGGATGGAGATCGTGGCCATGGCTTACAGCTGTGAATGAATGTCACGAAGAGTAACTTATGTACTCCGTACAGTATAAAAGGATGAGCGGGTCGCAGTGCCAAGATGACTGGCTAGCCATGGGAAAGGTTAGCGAACCATTTCTGCGTCTTCCCCCTTAACCCCGTCAGTCTATTATTAGATTTGCTGTGCCACAGTGGCTGTGCCTCTGCCAAGTATACAGCTAGTATTGTATGTGGCTGTAAATCAGGGTATTTCGTTATCTTGGCACTGTAATGTTGTTTCACCGATACCTCACCTAAGTACCAGGGCAGTGCTCTATGTACCCGTGGAAAGTCTTCACAAGCCTCGATTTCATGCGCAGAAAGTATGCTTAGATATGGGCTCTGACTATTTTATTTGATTTCTCAACGCAGGAGGCCCATTGTCAAGGATTTTTGCTACTATTGGCAGTGAAGGGTAACGACAAGCCTAAGTCCGGTACCGATGAGGACGTAGCTGGTGATTACATTCCGCCGTAATATTGATATTTACTCTCAGTGTCCGTCATAAAAGAACCCGTGCTGTTTTCAGAGCCATATTAACTTATTTGAGAAAGATTATCGGTTCAAGACTTGAGGTACCTAAGCTAGATTTCATAATGCGGGGAGTCACGTGGGAGTATCATGACGTGGGGATATGGGTTATAGTATCGCCTTCGACGGCGAGCCTTCCCGCTCCTCAGTTTAGGATCCTAGTATTGTGCTGTCTACAAAGCAGGTTCACCCTGACGTTTTGTACGAGCCGTAACACACTATTTTTTTTCTTTTACTCTCAAAAGGGGAAAAAAAAAAAAAA
>NW_015622583.1:0-8890 GCF_000835495.1 Cladophialophora immunda | reverse complement strand
AAAAAAAAAAAAAAAATTAGACTTACTGTTAGTCGTTTGACTCAGCGGTGTAGTTAGCAGTTTGTACAACATCATAGAATCAATATAGTGAGTTTATACCGTGACGTTAACTAGTATTGTCCTTCCCCTTTGAAGTGGCGTTACCCTTTCGGGACGAGGAAGCTAGTTGTGAGACACTAAGAACCTCTTGGTTACTCGTCCCCGGTCTATACTATGGACGTGTTGATGAGACTTCACCCCTGAAGAATTCTCCTACAGCATGACCTGCCAACTTGGCATATAGTGGACTAAACTTGATTGACAGTGAGAATGATGACCCCCAGGCGTCAAGGGAGAGAAGGTAAACCGTCTATGGTTGCCGATGTCATTACCATGGCAGAGATGGCGTAAGGGAGTTGAATCACACATTTAAGACGAATAGATTCCGACTTCTGCCAACTACAATTCTTCACTTATCTACGTTATACTCCCGTCGTCTTGCAGAACAATCTGCGCCTTCACCCTCTATCCTGTCTGGCGGCTTGAGAGAGACTCCGGCAGGGTTTCATTCGGCCATTCTTATAGAGTCGAAAACTTCCTCGTTACCGTCTTTCGGAACCGGATCCATGGCGCGCCGCCGACTGGCTCCGGAGCAACCGATGCCGTGGACCGATCGGCAAGCCCTACATCACTTCGTTCGACTGCCAGTTGAGACGGGTATGATCCAGTATTTGGCCCAACAAGTGCCGGCGGAGGCCCAATGCGTAGGTCTCCAACAATCCCGGCCGGGCGAAACTTTACCCCCACCCGCACTTGATCGATTCATCCACTCGCTATATCGGGCAGCTGTGGTAGGCGTGGGTACGCTCATGGCTTCGTTGGTTTACCTCGCCCGGATACGGAAAGCTCTCCAGCACACCGCAGAGGGAGGTCCTTTATCCCCACACGGAATTTTCCTCGGCTCGCTGATACTGGCGGCTAAAGTGTTGAATGACTGTAGCCCGGGAAATCAGTGTTGGGCCCAGTATTCGTCAATGCGAGAAGAAGACTCTGAGGTTTTCGGCTTCAGATTATTAGATGTTAACCGAATCGAACGCGATTTGTTAGTCTTACTTGACTTCGACGTCCTTATCACCGAGGTCGACCTCTTTCACCATTTCGAACCCTTCCTACTCCCTATACGGACCAAGATGGAGGCTGCACTAGGGGCTATACAGGTCACCAGCGGGCTGAAACGGAAGAGGATTGAAATCGAAGTTGAAGACAAGAGAAAAACGCCCAAGCGAAGAACAAAAGCTAAGGTAAAAAGCGTGTCGCATGCGTAGTGAGGGAAGTAACGTTAAGATTCATCAACTATCCATGCTGGTGGGACCGTCGTTTCTATGGAATAGCTTGCGTCATCTCGGCTATGATATAATCACCCTCGAGTAACAAGGTCAATAGGGAGATACAGGACCTAAGAGTAGTCTCATTTCGCCAATCTAGGCTCAGATACTACTTACTTACATGATTTAGTTTCAGCACGCTTTAGTATAGTACCAAGAGTTATTATTATGACGCTAATACAATACTAGCATTGTATCGTGATGAACCACCCTATCTTTCTCCAACGGCCCTCACACTGGCTCGAAATGAACCCCTCTCCGGCGAAAGAGAGACATTATCCTCTTTATTCCGAGTTAATGTCCCCTCTATTCTAGAGGCTACGCTGATGGAAGAGACGCTTCCGGACGAGATGATCCCTCTGGGAGGGTGTGGAGGTCGACCTAGAATTCGCACACCCTTCCCTCCCACTGAAAAACCACGACACTTTAATAAAGTTGGTTGTCCTGCACCTGGCCGTCGGTGGCAGCGTCTAGGCATCATAAGACAACGACCTCACGCCTTATGCGCCTTATGCGCGACTTTATACCTAGTAGTTACGGAATCCTTGTTTAGCTATCTAGCGCCAGTCTGAGCAGTTTTAGTCGAGCTCCGTAGTGGTGAGGCTTCCCTTCGAGCACAAACGTCACCGACAAAGTGTCTCAAACGTGTCGCTATCTGAGCGCCGATATCGTACGATGAATTGAATGATGAGGAGGAGATCGCGACTCCCCACCCAGATGGGCATTGGGCAACTTTGTCCTGCAATGGCGGATTCCAAGATCTCTCCTAGGGTCAATAGTGGCGATATCCGGTTGACATGTACTGTACAGCACTGTGTGGAGAGTTCTTCCTTTGGTACCGTACTTACATGGCCACACCATGGAAGTTCTTACTATTGACTGATGGTCCGGGTTGAAAGCAGGCCCATTGGCTGAGAAGTTATCTTTTAAATGATTGACGCTAAGATCTATGGGGGAAATTCGTGTCCTTTCGTCGTTCCGTTCCTAGTACCCTCGCCCTTACTGCCGCGGCGCCCTTTAAAAACTTCGACGTTGGTGGTTTCGTCGTCAAGGTTGGTTAAAACTTCCCAGGCGCTGTGTCCGCCCCTTCCGGTCCATTGTTGTTGTGACGGACGGTTTTTGAGCCCTTCGAACGAGACTACGCTATAGAGCGCGGGGCTGAAAACTCTCAGGTCGCTCCTTCGTGGGCGAAGATTTCCGATGCAAGCCGAAATACCCTGATAGAGCTATTGCCTAAGTTTAAGCTCAGATTGGCTTTCTGCGAGCTGAGACCATAACCTATCGCCTCCAATGCCGCCATCCCCACGTGCGTCGTCTCCGACCGAGTCACCGAGGCTAGAAAATCTCTCACGTGTCTACGCTTTACGCATCGTTGGGATAAAAGAAGAACGCCACAGCTACGCAGGCCCAAAATGCGGTCATCATGACTCCCCACACCCTGTCCCAGTTCATCAGTAATCGCCGCGCAGATCTCGCGGGAGTAAATTGACGACCCACCAATAGACGGTCGACCCCGCCAAAAAAAGGGCGATTAACAGTCCACTAAACAGGAGGGACATCATCTGAAGCCCGTCAAACAGAAGGGTGATTTGTGCGTCACCGACCGCCCATCCCGTCAGCACGGCCACCGGGAGGACGAGGAAGTATTGTTGGCAGCTCGCGCGCATGGATGTGGAGATTATCCAGCTGATTTCGTGCTTGCTGGCATGCATCGCCCCCACGATATGATCACTGAGCTGCAGCAAGAATGGAACCACCACTAAGCCAAGGAAACTTTTCGTCACATGAAGGCTCTCAGCGGGCGCGCCGCTCGTCTCAACGACGAATAGACTCGTGAAAACGGTGATGGCGGCCGCCATCACCGCCCCCACCGTTACCGTGATCGGTTGGAGGTGGAGTTGTAGCGTTCGCAAATGACGCCTGAACTCAATCGCCAGCCGTTTGGAGAGATTAGTAGCCGTTTCCGTCGCGGCCGGGGCCATTGCCACGACACCCACGAGGACCACCCCGGCAGTGCCTCTGACCTCGGTGTCGCTACCGTGAAAAAACCAAAAGATGCAGCCGTACAAGATTAACATGACGATCGCGAGCGCTCGCGACAAGGCAACGACATCTTGTGACCGGTCTAAAGAGAAGGGTCAACCTAAGCCGGCGACTTCACCACGGGCGCTCCGCTGCCTCACCTTCAGACCACGCGGAGTAGGCGGTGGGAATGACCAAACTACCCAGCCCAGTCATCAGTAGTTGTGAGTTCGTCTGCGCGAGCAGTTGGGGAAAGTCTTCAAAGTCACCACGCTGATCAGGCCGGCTGCCGATCAAGAAACACGAGCCCACAACCAAGAGCAAGTTGCATAGGATGGCGCCAACAATGGCTGTTTGCGCAATGATGGATTCGTGCTTGATAACGGCAATCACCGCAAAGATGATTTCCGGCGACGCTCTGTCATAGTTAGTGAGACCCGCGATAGTCAGTATTCTACCCAGTCCCGACGGGAGGACAGGGTCACCCCTACCCAAAAACGTAATCTACCAAGCCGCCTAGGAGATGCGAAGACACACAGGTGAAAGGATAAAGTGTGACCCAATGTACTAAGTGTCGAACGCACTTCCGAAGCAGCGTGCTCGCGGCACAGAGGGCGGCAAGGTTCAGGCAGAACGTGGCCAGGTCTGAACGGAAGCAAAAGGGTGAAACGATGGCGAATGGAGTTAGGAGAGTCGTCAAGAGAAAAGCACCCCAGGGTAAACACGCATATTGCGCCAGCGCGGCCCATCGGCCCCGGCTGAGGGATAATTTGTCCCACATAATTCCTGAATTCGAACGAGGAGTAGAGGGAAGACTCGAGCGAGCAAGAGGCTTTCTTTTTCTATAGCTGACACCGCAAGCCTGCAGTCGTGACAATAGCACCCTCTCCGTTTTGCTTCAATTTTCAAGTATCCATCGACCTCGCAACGCTGAGTGAGAGGGCTCTAGGCATGGCAAGCTCAATGTGAAGAAAGAAGAACGGAAGAATGTCATAAAGGAAACCAAGGGGGATGGAAAAAAAAATTAAAGGTGGTTTCGTTAGCACTGAGGGACGAACAACATCTTACAAAGTGGAGGGAAGAGTTATCCCATCCAATTGATCCTGAGGAAAGGACGACATGCTCCCGCTCCGACACAGTCAAGAAACCCATATCCTATAAAACACATTGTACGGTACTGTAGTACAGTATGTATCTGAGAGAGAAACCATTTGTGACATTAAGTGGGAATGCAAGTCTAAAATGCGTTCCGTGAACAATTAGACAGTATGAAAAGTAGAAAGAAAACCGATTTTCTCCTAAAACCCAAAATCGAAGAGGCAAAACCAAAATCAAAATTTAACTTGACGAAAATCTTCTGAGCCTTGACCATAGTAGATTCTTCGATAACCAAAAATACGGCGCTCCTTGAGCACTAACCCCAACCAGAAATGAATCTCATAGCCGATCGCTTTATGCGGTTGTAAAGAACCGCTGAAATATTGAATCGTCCCTTTCTCCCCCCAGGTCTCCAGCTGTTTCATGAACGAAGAGCATCAGATAACTACGTGCCGGATATTCTATCTGGAAGAAATGTTGTAATTTCTCTAGATTTTTTTCCGATCAAAATTAGTCGTGGACGATAGTGCTTAGTAGTCACATTCAAGCACGCGAGGTCCTCACACATGTGACCGAGAAGAGTTTCGACGACATCCTTCGCCTAGGGCGAGTAATGATCCCTTGGATCGCGTCGGCGGTTGCATCTGACGCCGTAAATCGGGTTACTCACGGGAGACCCCGCAGTGAGAGATATTTTCACCGTACTATAGGGAGAAAGGCTGCCGTACCGATATTTCGTCCACCCTTGACTTAGCCTTGTTTCATAAGCACCCACGGGATGGCGGCAAGCTTCACCGGGATTTCACGACGTGGGCTATACAGTAACAATTTGAGAATCACTTTGATCCGGCTCTTGCCACTCATTCACATAATTCCGAGGGTATCGCGGCGGAGGCGGGGTTGGGGAACGCTGGATTCCCAGCTGAGGCCGTTAGGTCGAAATATTTTCAACAGATTTTTTTATATTCGCTCGTTTTATTCTCAAACCTTCAATCTCTATAGCCTGTAAACCATTGCCCGGCACTTCCTGCCGCTCTTCCAGCCACGCAACACCGAAAAAAGGCGATAGAGGTTAAATTGATTCAGTACCAGGTGGGCGATTGGCGACCCGATCCTCTGGGATATCCTCGTCGTCCAGGATATCTGGATTGCGTTTGAACTCCCCGCTATCCACCACAGGACTGATCTTTCTCACGTCTCTCTCCACCACCGTCACGCCTTTTGGCAGTTTCTCCAGGTTTGAGGCATCCACCGCCATACACCGCGCAAGATATCGCAGCATTGCCGTAACGGCTCTAATCTTCTCTTCCTGGGAGCCGCTCAGTGTATTTTCCACCGCCTTTGTCAGCATCGCTGGAATATATGTAGGTTGCACGGCGGGCGCTTCAACCGACCCGTCCACATTCAGGCCACGCACCAACTTCTCTCGCACTTCATCTGAGATGCGCTCCGTAAAGGCAAAGTAGAAGACATCCGCATTCTCTGAATTCGATGTGTTGCCCAGACAGAACAGTCGCATCAAGGCACGATCTACTTGGTTTTCGACGTTGAATTGTCGCGAATAGCCGACTTGGTGGAGCAAATCCCGCTTGCGTGTCAGGACGATGTCGTAGCCTTGTCTCACATTCAGCTTTGCCTGAATGATGCCGTGCGCAACGTCATATACGTTGCGGTACGACTGGACGATCGGCTCAATCATCTTCTTGGCACAGGTCCAGTCTTCGTGACCTGAGGCTCCCGCAAGGTCCAGGATCTGTTCCATAAATCGCATCTCAAACGCTCGATCATGACCTCGCATTTCAACAAGTCCTGTGAGCGCAGCCGGTGCGTTCTCGGCCTGAGCGAGCTGCCCAAAATTGAAGTCTGAACCCAGTTTGATTCCTTGCAGGAGATAATTCTTCTCTTGTTCGCTCAGACGATTCAGTGCGGGGACCATTCCGACCTTGACTGCATGGTAGAGAATCATATCATGGTTAACTTTGGAGATATCGTCCCCGACTAGTGTAGTATAATCTTTCGCAAGAGCGGGATCTTTGCCCAGATCGTTGATGACCATCGAGATTATGAGCGCGTAGGTATCTTCGGTAGATTGGAGGCCCTTGCGGAAGAGATCACGGAGCCAGTCGAAGGAATCGCGCTTCAACACAATGGGTGGCGGACTCTGTGTGCCCACAAAAGTCGCGTAGTCACCCTGGTGAATCCAGCGCAGGGCCAACACACCAACAAGCGTGCGATTGATCTCGGCGTAGTCTTGCCCGTATAGTGTTTCGGAAATCGAAGGTCCTTCCGGGCGAGCTGCCTTCGGGTTGCGGAGAAACGTGGCATTCTTGAGCCGTTCTAGTTCCCACGGAAACTCAGATTTGATTAGTCGGAGGAGCTCCATGTCCTCCATCGTCCAGAAGGATTCGTTTTTCATAGCCTCTTGTAGCGGCGTATTTCCCGAAGGCTCCTCCACTTTCTCCATCGAGCTTTCAGACTCTGGTACACTTCCACCACGGTGCGGGACTGGAGAGGTAGTCGGAGGAGGGCAACTTGGGCCCCCGTGGGGAGAGACCGAGATTCCTTCTGGCACGCCACTAAGGGTCGAGGGTGGTTTATGTTGGTAGAGACCGAAGCTCAGGCGCCCCGGTAGAGATGCGTTCGATCGGATGATGAAAAAGCCTTCTTCCGCACACTCCTGGTCATGGAGGTCCCCGCTAACCGCTAGCCCTACCTCCTGGAGGGGCGCATCCGGGTCCTCCCAATTTAGATACTGGACGTATGGTTCGCCGATGGACGATTCTTTAACAAGCTGTGGTGGAATATGGTAGCATTCCTCGCGGGAAAAAACACTTTTCACGTTGAGCTTTAACCCCGATCGAAAGTGAATCTCATTGGCGTTCCCCTGAATACCCACATAATCCTGTAACGAAGCAAGGAAATCCTCTCTCACTCCCCACACGTCCCATATTTTCCGACTCGGAAAAAGGAAGAGATAATCTCCCTGAGGGTCACCCAGGAGGAAGAGTTTCGCCTTATTACCTGTACAGTATTTTTCCACCCAGGTGTAGGTGTTGAAGATTCGATCAAATGCCGCCCGATGTAGTTGCCGTTGTCGTTCATCCAACTTACGAACGTACGTCCCAATGTCCTGTTCTTTAGCCGAACAGGACATAAATTGTGACTCTCCCTCACCTTCACCGGCGGATACGTAAAAGGCGTCTTTCGGAACCCACTTCAACGCGGTCGCGAAACGGTTCGGAAAGTTTACCCGCCAACACACTCCGTGACTGTCGAAGAGTACGACCTCCCCGTTCGCTCCAATGTGTGCAACCCTTTCGACTTTGGGATCCAACTTCACCGTACCTGAGGCGTTGCATTCGAAGTCACGGGTTTCATACCTCGTTCTATCAACGTTATCCAGGCCGTGCAACTCTGTCAGCGGTGTCCAAGTAGGTGCTTGTTGTCCGATATCTCCCCACTCCGTAGCCACGGCCGACATGCCTCCGTCCGCTTCGAGGCCAACAACCATAAGGTGAGGTGAGTTTCGAAGTTGGACTACTTTGGCCATAACAATACCGACATTCGTCTTGTCGTCAAATGGTATCAGATTGATGTCAATATTGTGCTCAGGCTCAAGCGCCGGGCTTCTGATGGCGATCGACCCCACGCTGCAGACGATGAGGCTATCTTGAAAGGCGTCCAAGTGCACGACCTTTACCTTACCTTGCGGGAAGAGCGGGAACCAGCGCTCCGGGTCATTAGTTTTACTTTTAAAGTTCCAACTGAATATTTCTCCGTTCTGTTCGACGCGAAGGGTATTTTTAACAAAGATAGGAATCGTAATGTTAGAGGAGGTGTAAGCGGACATTAGTTCTTCCAAGTTCCCCGCATGGTATTCCCATACTCGAATATGATTCGCATGCAGTGTGACGATGCCGATATAGTCCGTACCACCCTGCGCCCACTTGTGCGCAGAGAGATAGAGTATAGGCGATATTTGGGAGTGCGTATCTATGCATAGCCAGCTATCATCAGTAGACATAGCTTCTCCTGGCTGAGACGGAGACCAAGACACTGCAAGAAATGGACTACTAGATTATGGAATGACCTAATAGGGTAAATAGATACTCAATTGACTTAAGGTGACTCGGTAGAGAGTTTATAGGAAAGCGGGAGTTCCGGGAGGCGTGTAGGCTATTTGATATGCCGCTGTAACTGATATACGGCTCCGTAGCTATAGAAAAGAACGTTTAAAAAGATATTAACGCCTGAGCTGGACGGAAATCCAATTAGTCGAAAGTTATAGTTACTTTTAATTTTTTTTTTTTTTTCCTCAGTTTTCTTTTCTTTTCTTTTCTTTTCTTTTTGGAAGATGTAGAGCGGGAAAAAAAGCGAAACGATAGGAGAAAATACAACGGCCTATA
>NW_015622582.1:0-8902 GCF_000835495.1 Cladophialophora immunda | reverse complement strand
AAAAAAAAGCGCAGAATATACAGTTCGATGACCCGGTATGTCTCACCGCATCGTTTATGCGTGAAGAACACTGGGGAAGGCTTGGCAGGCCGTGGCATCAACAACCTCAAAATTGAATGAAATTGCGCTACGAAAGACCATCTACAGTAAATGGTTGAGGTGCTGTGTGCGAATCAAATATCTCAAATGGTAGTGATCGTGCCAAGAGATCCGATCCCGAAATGGCTCTAGTGCGAAGAGATCAGGGGTTGGACCGTCACCGCATAATAATCTAATACTTTTCTTTTTGGGAATTTCAATGAATCCATTTTCATTTTCAACCTATCCATAATGTTGTCTTTATCCGGCATCAGCGCGTTAGATGGGATGTTTTGGTCACACTGAGCTTTTTGCGCGGTTCACGTTCTTTTTTTGGGCGTCTTTTTCTCAGACTTTACTTCTCTCATTTCATTCGACACCCGTTAGACTCGCTACTTTTACATCAACGAAAACACGAGTATGCACTAGTTCGTGGCTTGAGATATCTCTACGAAAACTCACCTTGCTTATATCTTTTCCTATATAAACGAAAATGGTCAGTACACGGGTTGGCTCGTTTGCGTCAATCACCAAGGTCACTGAAAAGGACTCGCGTTGACCGAGTGCGAGTAGCCACCGTCGAAAACCGGAAAGAAGACTGTCGCCGTATTTGTGTACACCTGTTGTAGGTGTGGACAGACGCCGATCAGCATCCAGAAACAGCACTGTCCTCACTGTCGCCATACTCGCTGCAGCAACTGCAAATGTGAAAAAGTTGTATAGAGATAGACTACGACCTCGAAGGAGGGATTTTGTCTTTTGCACGGCTCCTTTCCTTCGCCTTACGTCAGCCTCCCGGCCGGTGGCACTCGCTCAACGTCATTTCCTACAATTGTCCCCGGGACGAGAAAGAGCAGGCACGGGACAAGGCAATGCGGTGGTGCGAGGTTGCTTGAAGGAACCACAAGCAAGAAAGGGAATAGGCGACATCTCCTCAAGGTCCGCCACAGCAAATCACCATGTGGTAGGTTCGGGTCAAAACATAAAATTGACATTTGACGTGGGAGGCCTTAGGTGGGCATTCCCATGTCGAAAAATGTCCTGCGCCGAAATGGAATCTAGAATTTTTGATTGAACGGCGTTAAGTTGTCATCATGGGGATCCATCGAAGTTTTAATGTCTGGAATGCATCGCACACCTTTCTCACATTCCCTTGCACTGCCAAAGTCAAATATTATTCGCGGGATAGTTCTTTGATAGCCTAGCAGTGCCCGACGCAGTTCCAGCACTAACGGCTGATCTCTGCCTCCAATGGGCCCCGTCGCCCGACCTTGGAAGTTGGAACTGATCCAACCGAAGAACTTAAAGGACATCATACGAGGCGCCGCAAGCATGTGGCTGCACTTACACAGGAGAGTCCTCTGCTGTGTATCTACGCCGTCGGGGTTCGCAGCTCCTTTTTGTCGACCTCTGGCTTCTCAACAGACATACCGGAGGATGGGTTGGGCGCATATTCCAGCAATATCACTGGTCACTCACCAGGCGGCTACAGCCACGGCAAATATTCTCGATAGCAAGGGCGATTCAATACGTAGCCGTATAAAATCCGATATTTTTTGGTATACAATTTGTGAGCAAAATAGTGGGCTTGGGTACGAATTGATATATTTATGGCCCTATCAAGAGTGTCAAGCCCTTGGCTAGTCAGACTATAGTCCTGGCAACACTGATATAATCTTTGCACTCCAATCAAAGATATAAATCTACGAACGACACTCCTGTCAAGGCGACTAGTTATTTCTAAGTCAACAACTGTCCCAACAGAACCTCAAATATACGGTAAGACCCAACAGCATGGCAGCCTTAACAGAGGGACTGCAAATTGCCATCCCTCTCGTGGAGAAGAGTTACATTCACCTCAATCTGGAAGAATCACACGCGTCTCGCTATGTCGCAGGACACGGTGAGGGCAAGAGCATACGAGCTACGCAGGAGAAGGGAAGCACCGAGGGATTCATGGATTATCAATGTGAGATTTCCGATAAGTTCGGAAAGTGGGTTGGCAAACATGATGTTTCGGTACACCCAGACCTTCTGGCGTACTTCTCGGCGATGTATAGGAAAGACAGAAGCAGGAATGTTATCTCCTGCGAGGTTGACATCACGGATGAGCATGTACTGGTATACATGAGCCCGGGCTGGCGGGATGAAATGCGCCGTGAATACAACATCGACTGATATCTGAGCGGAGGTCACAACGACTGCTGGAGCTAAATTGCGAGCAAATCATTGACAAATCGAATCAATTCATCTCTACTTAAATACTCAATAGATGAGAAGTGTTTTCGGTTATCGTCCTCCAGCCGTTCCTCCTAGAATTGGCAGGAGTCTGGTTGCGTTGTGTCATCTTCTGTCCGGAAGTTGGTTATGAGAGCTTCGATCAATGTTCGACGTCTTTAAGAGGCAAAGATCGACAGACGAGAGCAATTCAAGGGCATAAGGAATTTATTAGATTCAGCCACAAGTTGTGGCTGAGTGGCTATGCGCCTGCCATGCGTAAGATGTTGCATGAGCTTGTACTTGTAAATTAGCGTGCCAAATACCTTGGCACGGTATTGGCATTTCACCAAAGTACCCTCCGGCACCCTTTTATCCTTGGAGAAGGCTTCACCGGCCTCAATTTCATTCGCTCACAGTATGCTCAGACAGAAACTCTGGTTATCTCATTCGATCATGACGTGGGGATGTGGGTTATACTACTGACGGTACGTGACAGAAAAATCAAAATGCTGTCTAGACTTCATATAGTTTTGCCCACAATAGATGAGCCAGATTTATGGGTCCAATAATTTTCGAGTGCAACTGAAAGGTGAAGATATCTGGTCTGCACAGCCAATGGAATAGGCTGAAACTGAAACGGAAGGTGAAGCCACAGTTGCAAATGTGTGTATGAAACCGTGGATTTAAAACAAAGTATGCCGGGTACTGTAGTGGTTTGACAGAACCAAGCGTAACACCAGGCCAAATATACAGAGGTGGGTCCCGTGGCCCGAAGTGAAAACAAAGTGGCAATGTGTCTACAACATCGATCACTACGGGAGTGACTATACTCTACTTATCCCCTGCGTGGTCAGGAATGCTGGGTATTGTCTTGGCATTACGGCTTCGACCAATTAGGAGGAGGGATTCAAAGAGCTGACCAATCAGGGAGTTCTAAAGAGACCTTCTCCTGCGTCTTCTTCATCACTACTTTTCAGCATTATCTCTTCCTCTAACACCCTATAATTTCTCTATAGTGTAGCCCAGACTCTAAATTATGTATGTATCAACTTGAATTATCTTTGAGGGCTGAACTGCGGGCAAAAAAGGAGGCCAAGGCTTTACTCAGCATTCGTGACCACGCAGGGGATAGAAGCCTAGTCATCTTTCGAGTCGAGCCAGATTATTATGGGTAGGAAACAGATCTACTATTACACCAATAAAGCTCTTTCATTAGTTGGGGCTTATCCGGGGCTAATCATCATAAGTCATGACACACCCCGAAGATGACGCGAATGGCGGCCCCAAAAAGCTGATGAGCAAGAACCAGTTGGCCCAGTCAAGCACCCACCATTTACAGGGATGCTTAACGACTTTTGTTCGAACACTCCATTTTGCTGGCGAATGAACTTTGGAAGAACGGAAAGTCAATTCCCATTTAGGGCGTACCATTTACGGAGACCGCCTCTTCGCCACACGAGGCTAACGGCCGCTGTGGGCTTCACGAAAGTTTTCGTAGCTCCCCATCTCTCCACATCCGCTCAGTTACCTTATGTGAAATCGCAGTGGCTTCCTGACTACGGTGATATCAAACCTCGGAACCACAGGCAGAGCCTAGCGTTCCGCAGAGCGACTTTTTGAGAGACCAAACCTACCCTAGACTCAATACCCGAAAGATGGTTAAGATAGGAACTGGATCAGCTTGCCAGTCTTACGAGTGAGACGACGAGGTCTATGGGGCCAAGCCCGAGACCTGGCTGGGGAATTGGCGAATTGAGTTTGTTAATCTATATTATGGTTTGATGCTTATTCCTCGCGAGGCTCATGGGTCTACGGCCTGTCCAACACCTCACCGAACAAATATTTTTGAACGTCCCGAGGGCGAGGAAGCGGTACATAGAGACTGGTTTCAATTCACGCATACGATTTATTCCGCCAACAGCTTGTTATTACCGCGAGGGATTAGAGCTAAAGTCGTAGATTCTGACACAAGGCACTCGCTGGAGACTTAGACCCGAGCCCGCCAGCTCTTGAGGAAATGTGGAGGACTTGAAAAGGAGGCCGCCTTTCGATTAAATTCTGCAGCCAACGCCTGTCGGGTCACAACATCGGCCCCTCCTACCAACCGCCGACATATCACCTTCGACGAACGCAATAAGTGTTCTAAGCAACGCACAGCCAAGATAGAGCGGCTGAAAGACGAGTGCCGTCTTGTCAGCTTTATTCAATTACTCGACGATGCCGTACACCGAAACAGAGCAATTTTAGTGTGCAGCATCATCCGCATCCTCGATCTCGCGACAGATCTCTATGGCTGTCTGGGCGGCCACACTTTGCTGACAGGCGGCATCTGTCTCTACGTTAGCTAGAACATCCTCGAGGTCGCTTTCGTGGTCGTTGAGGAAAACTTGTCAGGCTGCGATCGTAAAGGAATAAGTCCATGAGACTGTCTACCGGCACCTGCCACCAGGTGCACTATCTCAACCTCGCACACTTGGCTATATGCATAGCAGAACGTTCTTAGACCTCCGTTTATTGAACCTCGCTGCAGTTTTGATTCCCACGTCTTCTGGTCGCACGTACCGTAAAGAACAGCGGATCCTATCGAGTCTAACCTATTTGAGCACAATTGAAGTGGCGGACCAGACATAGGCGATCCCGGCATGGAAGGTACAGAGGTTCGCGGACCTATCGACTTGAGGTTCTAGACTTCGACCTTTATCGAGAATCCATGGTAGGGTGTGAGAGCGGTTGCGCCCGGGGCCATCCTATGTTTGGAATCGTAGGAGACTCATATTATCGGCGGTTAAGCCGCTCCAGTTCCCATCTCTTGTATGGTACCAGTATGGGTTCTGCCGATCAGCGGCGTTTAGTTGTCCTTGGATATATGATGTTGCTATTACTGGGCATTGTATATGGCCCGTGGACGTGGGATAATGGGCCTGGAAATATTGGTGTGGGCCTTGCTGCTGAGCCATCGGGGGTATGTAGTATGGCTGGGGATAAGCGTCGGTGTTCACGGGGTATGCGTGCGAGTTATGAGCTCCATCAGCCTCGTTGACGTCCTCGGCGGGTTCCCGAAAACTTTGCCCCGAGGTGAGCTCAGACCGTGGACGGATGTATTGTAGGTTGTCCATTTGAGAAGGTTTTGGCAGCAGATTGCCAAGGGCGTCGTTCACATGGTAGTAAGAGACGAGGTGATACTTGACGCCTTGGACCATGACGCTCATTGTCTTCTTAACCAATCCGTCTTTCTTAAAGTCGTATGAATCGATCAGTGATCCTATCAACTTCTCCGTCACCTCGATGGGGGGATGACGTCGAGACGGTCCCTCCGAGGGTGAGCCACACTCAGGTCGGCCATATGGCTCCCCGGGCCGGCTCTGGTGCCGCTGTTGGCCTTTCTTGGCTCTCTTCTTCTCTCCCGGTGGAAAAGGTTTATCGACTTCTCGATAGATAAGGAAGTTTCCCAGAATTCTACTGGGGCTCCAAGTAATCCCGTCCGTCCACCTCTTGATCGCGGATGCATTCTCGTCGTAGATAAAGACGTGGCCGCTTCTGATCAGATCGCTTCTTTCTCGATCGAGTGGTCGCCTAGGGACATGTGAGAGGTGCCCTTGCAGGCAGGCCTCGAAGAGAATGAGGGCATCTTGGGTGGTGGCGACATGGCCTTTGAAGGTTGGCTGTAGCGTTGCTCCGCCGGAAGCCATAGCAGAATGTTTCGAGCTGTAATGCTGTAGGTTAGTGTTTTCGAGACCGCAATTTTGGTGACTATTGGCGGGGAAGGGGTGGTCAGGAAGGCTGAAAATGTTGTGGAAAGGTAAAATCGTGCACGACAAAGTATAAGGCGTCTCCGTCTTGATTGTTATAGCCTCCTAAGGTCCAATTAGCTCGTTAAGAGTCTAACTTACGTATCGGCCGTGGAGTGCGAGATAGCGAACAATAGAGGAGACTCACCTACCTAAAGAGAATGTTTGGCCACAAAGTTCATATAACTACAACCAAAAGTTTGAATGGCGTCAAGAAGAGATAAGAAAGTGCGTTCTATCGCCAACTTGGTCAGCGTGATCATCGAAAAGCACTATATCCCCGTGATAGAGGGCAAAAAGGCCAATGTCGGAGAGATTGAGGGCTCTCGCCGAAGTAGACTATCGGTCTAACCAATTTCGCAACTTAGATTGAGGCTGATCGCCTGAGCCACCTCGCGTGTCTAATATAGGCTTTTCAGAGAGGCCGAGGTCGGCACGAGCCCGGCCGTGTTGGAAAGACCAGTTTGGCCACCACGCTTAGTAGGACGGTCCGTTAGAGAGAGAGACTAACACATAGATTCGAGACGGACACATACCGATAGCAAACGGCGATTATCGCCTGGGAGAGTCTTGCCAACTCCACGACTCCCCACTTTAAGACCAGCAGTGCCACGGCAACGACAATGGAGGCGCCAGCACAATGGGACGTTTCGCGGTGGTACCACAGGCTCCCCACAACCTCACCGTGAATATGAAGCGAGCGTTGACCTCAACTACCCTTTTGGCCTTCGGGTAGCGATAGGAGGACAGTTAACAAACCAAATTACCCACCTCTTCTGTAGTTGAATTTGTCGCCAAAGATCAACTATAGCCTGACCCGTTCAAAATGCGGTACACCAGAGGAGTGATATCTTCACCGGTCAAGTCGTCACTCGAGAGCGTACAATCCCTAGGCAGGCATAGGGATTCCGGCGAAAGCGAGAGGATCAATTAAGGATCTTTCGTGACTTTTGAATAGTCAACAAAGAGTTAGAACAAGTTGTTGGTCAGAGATTAACTCCCGGAAGTTAAAGGTGACTACGCAAATTCAAATAAAAGGGAAGGGTGTTACAGTCAGTAAGGGACGAGCAAAAGCTTTTATAGTCCGCATTTTAGTTGGAAGGTAAGAGGCCCACAGATATGTCTCTCGTGCTCATGAGTCCTCCTCGGTGGCGGTTCCTCCTCGAAGACCACCTACGAAACTGCACTCAGCCAGGGCAGAGCGGGACAAGACCGGATAGGACGACAGCATGCTGTAACCCCCATCAAAACGACGGAAAAGAAGGGAGACCCGGGGTGGAAACTGAAAGAGGCGAAGAATTGGGTCCGTACCTGAGTAGCTGAGTTTCTACCCAGTTACCCGAAGCTATCGAACCAATGAGCTGCGAGGAGCTGATCTGATGGAGGAGTGGACTCGGTAGGGGCAAAACAAGAACCCAAATCGCGAAAACAAACCTGTACCTCGTACTCAGACCTCATTCGCCCTTGCATCCGTACAAGTAGACCTTGGAGAGCCAGAAAGGTAAATCGAGGGTTGCCTGAGATAGAAATGATTGGCTTGTCTCAGTTGCCTACTTTCTTCGGCACCCTCCTTGGCGAGTAGGGAGGAGCCTTTGTGACTAGGGTTCATCCGTCCCACCCCATCGGCACCCACAAAGAGAGCAATGGGGGTGGTAAGGATGTAGGTCTAATGTGAGGATGCAGGGAAATCATCCCCCCGACGGCTGTGCGGAGCAAGCGGCGCCGCCTGTGGCCGGAACTACATTCTATTCGCAGGATGGTCATGCGAGTTGTGCGTAGCCCGAAAAGTGGCCCGTAGCCGAGGCGTTCGTGGCGCTCACTTGTAACTTCACTTGATTGTAGCCTAGCGAGGTCGTCTTGAGCCAACACAGTAATTAGTGGTACCTAGGAAAGGGCTACGTCGGGAACTTACCGGGGTGAGCTAAGCCCAAAATGTTTTTTGACCAATTATCAGTCTTCTCTTTTATCCATCCCTGTGAACGAAAAATCTTCCCCCATCATCCGGGACGATGGTCTTGATTGGTCGGTAAGGTCGTGCCTAATGCCAAGGGAGCCGTCTCTTTTTGATGGTAGCGTCACTAGAATTCGTTAATGAGAAACAAAGGCTCGGAGACCTCATACGGGATCTGTAGGCTGAAATACCGCCCTTTCTATCCGGGTCAAGTATTTTACGCCAAAAAGGCCACGAGTAAGTCTACTTCGAAGAGATGATTACTCACACATGGAACAGATCCTCCGTGTCCATGCAGTCACACTACCCACAAACCCCAACAACGACGTGTAGCTTTCGTGGGAGTGGTCAACCGCACCCGTCGCTACAAAACGAGATGGGCCAGCTGAGCCGCAACCTCAGTCGGCTCAGACTTCTTTTCCTAGCCCAAAGTCGCGTCCGTCGTACACCTGTTGACCACTTGGTTTAGGTTCCGTGTCACGACCAGCTAAAATATTCCCGACATCTGCGGAACCCTCGCCTCCTCAGCCACGTCCAGTTGGTCCCCACGGAAAGTGCCATACAGGAACCTGGCCGGAGACAAACGGTCACGAATTTAGCGTTGAAGCACCGGAAGAGGGTTTAACGATCGAAGCTGGTTGCGGAGGCCATTTCAAGGGCGCTTCGACGCCTCACAATGGCCGGAACACTGTTTCAAAATCAGACCTTGGAAAGCCGCTACGGCGAGAGCGTGGCTATCGAGTGACTCTACCAAACATTGACGACGAAGACCATTATATGCCCGTTTGATCTGGCCGCGCCGCCGGGGTCCTTTTTTGATCAGGCACTATCAGCCAATACCGTAATACGTCAAAGCCCCCCCCCC
>NW_015622581.1:0-8906 GCF_000835495.1 Cladophialophora immunda | reverse complement strand
GAATAGATAGCGTATACGGAATCAGGAGGCAAGGGAAAGAGGCAAGGCAACGAGGACCCCTTACAGTAGAGCGTCCCATATAACGAGAGAGAGAGAGGGAGTGTTCTTCCTTCTTTCTTTCCCTCCTCAGATTTGTCCTCCTTGTTACTCGGTTGGCTAGCTAGTTGCAGAACTCTTTCCAAACCCACACATGACGGTTCTGTACGTATTGGCTCTAATATGTACCTTCTCTCGTCAGTGGGGCCTAGTACTCTGCTCTTGGCCCATTTCGGCCATAAAATCTCTGACTATGATCTTGCAGCCTGGATCCGGTAGGGCGCCATGATCGCCATTGATGGTATAGAGACGGCCTTTGCTCTGCAAGTCGCTCAACACCTCAGGGTCCGGCTTGCCGACAACTTGGTCATCTTTGGCAATGATGACCAAGGATCGACGTTCTCCGGAGAGTGCATCATCGAACTTGGCTTCTGGAAATGGGAGCCTCTCCAACGCCCATTGTACCAACGGACGTAAGAATCTTGGACCGGTCACGTTCTGTCGACCGAGATAAGGCATATATAGGCAAACAGGCCACTTCTTCTCATGCTTTAACGCTAGTGATGCGCCGAACGACCTCCCGAATGGGACGATCTTGTAGTCTGTGAATGTTTTGGGTAATGAGCTCGTTGCATCTTCATCGAGAGGTTTTACCTCCAGTATTCTATCATTCCTTCGTACCATGCGAGGGTCGAAATGAGTCCAATCGAGCACATCCGGCTCGAAAATCTGCTTTTGGATAGCGGCCGGTATGACGTTTAGAAGTTCATCGAACGTTGCCGCCGCGGCTGTTGACAAGGGCTGAGACCGATCCTGGTCGATGGTTCCATATCCAAAAAAATTGACCAAGATTAGGTCTGTATCATTTCCAAGCAAAGACCAGAATTCGGTATATAGGGCGCCGACGGCTTTGGTCTGTCCGTGGTAACACACGGAAACCACTTTGGACGTGGACGACTTGGCACGTAGGTAATAGAGCTTGATGGAAAAGCCCTTTATTTTGAGGTCCAACAAAATTGGTTTGGGACGATCTTCATCTATGTCAAGGTCCCAGTATTGGGGTCTGCTCTTGTAGCCCCCTAGCCACGACTTGGCGTTGAAAGATGCTGGTAGAAACCATTTTTCTGACGGATAGAAGCCGAGGGCGGCGGCTAGTAGAGTGAAAAATTGCACAAAGATGGTTTTCATGTTTTCGGGTGATACTGTTGCAAGACACCCACCACGAGGAATGGATGCAATGTTATATGAGCCCGATAGGCGGTAGCGCAAAGGCTGGACAGTCAAGGTTAGGCAAGTGCGAGGGCGGGTAGTGCAGGGCCACCAGCCCAGCACAGCCTCCTTATAGAACCAAATCCGGGGGCTCCGCCAACGATCAGTACCGCCACTTCATCACGCTAGTGATCGGAGAAATCCACGCATTGTCGCGTGCGCGACCTTCGTGGTGTTCAAAACAATGTCTTGGCGTACCGTATACATAGCGGGATAGCCTGTGGACGTTCCACTCGAGAGACCCATGTGGCAGGACTCGGGAGAGGGCTTTCCTGGCCACTGCGATTCGGGATATAAAACGATCGAGCACGGCCTGAGACTAAGCACAGGCAGAGAGGACATTTCAAGACTACCTCTGAAATCGGGGGCGGCGAAGACTTCTAGATTTTGATTGGTCGGTCGATCCGAGGCCGATGCCCGACGCCGGCACTGGTCAAGGACACTATCTGACAAGCAACTAGTTCGATTGGAGGCTTCATGCATGTCCCCGTAAAGTACTCCGTATGCTGTTGCCCTACCACTCGGCGAGCCACCTTCTTCAATAATCACCCAGCCGCTTTGAGAGCCCTACAGAAAGCTAGACGTTGACAGAAGTTCCTTTCCCTAGACCCCTTGAATAAGGTTTCGTGCATCTACATTCATGAATCGTACCAGAAGCTTAAATCGTAGTAGCGAACGGCCCAATACACCGCCATCTCGGGGAACGGCTCATCTCCCACTCCGCACGCCTAGACCATCCCAGCAAATCTGATGTACCCATACTGTGATGGTGGAAGGCTAGAATGACCACTGTTGGATATTTGAACTTCCCCCTTTTGGTCCTTGATGCAGAAGGGTGCTGGTGTCATACTTCCGCAAAAGTGGTTCGGCATGGATCTCCTTCGCTTTAAGCCTCCGCTCCAGCCGGTTGCAAGGCGCACAGCAAGGCACACAGCAAGGCGCACAGCAAGGCGCACAGCAAGGCGCAGCCAGACGCACACCCAGGCAGACACGTAGCAAAGATAGGCGCATGGCAAGGCGGACGATGGTGGAGGTCACTGTTATTATTTGCCTCTCCTAAAGCCCCCCGTCGACCACTTCTTCATTCTTGAAAACGAAGAGCCAACCTCCCCTACTCCTACCCTCTTTCTTCCCACCCCGAGGCCGGAGGAAGCTTCCTTTGGACCTCTAAGCCAGGCTCCAACCCTTTTACAGTTCTGAGTGCTAACGACAAGCTAGGGAATAGAATAAAAAACCCTCTCCCCTACAGCCGCGCCCGGCCGCCAATTGTCCCCACCCCTATCTATCCAACATCCTGATTAATTCGGCATATCATCGGGCAATTGATACACTCAAAATGCATCTCTTTCTCGATGAAAAGTTGTGAAGAGGAGGAGTAGAAACAAAGAGTGGAGAAGAGACCGTCGACACTTTTGACACGGCCCCACGATCTAACTACCCAGCTCCTCTGAGATCTATACCACCGAAACTCACCTCCGAAAAGCGAGTCGATCGAAGCGACAAGGCCTCGAGCAATCTCTACAATATTCCCTTCGTTTCGCTCTATTGAGGTGGCTTCTTTCGCGGACCTGACCTATATCCTTCGCGCGTCTCTATGGCGCATACGAAAGGGATAAGAGGCCTGAAGGCGTGATCGGTATTACGAATGGCTCTTCTCAAGGAAACAAAGAGGAGGAGATAAAGAGGAGGAAAAAAGTTGAAAGAAAATAACGGAAGAGCCACTCCATTGCGGGCGAAAAACATTGCTTCAGACCGTCCCGGGATTATCGACGAGGCTATTGGCGGGAGCACTTTCAACGGCACACAAGCGCGCAGGTCTATGATCGGTCCGATCTTTGCCAACATCCTCTCCTCGAACTATATCTGTTTGTGACCTGGCCTGGATGGCCACGACGGTAACACGTTGTTGAAAGATTACAGTATTGTTGATACTAGCAGCTGATCCCCGCCACCCTTGGGCGCCCATCGAGGCTCTGCGACCGAAATCTCAACAACTTCAAAGGAGACCCCGCAGTTTTGGCGATTGCAACTCGCGACCATAGAGTCCTATTCAATATCTATACCGAATCGACTGGGCCTCATATCAACCAATTCCTCTCGCGCGCGCACCCGACCCACACCAGGCTTTCCTCCTACTCCCCCGCTTTGCACTACCCCGTCTGTCTGGTCCGGCTATAAGTCGATCCGAAGGCACAGATGCAGTTTAAGCTCCATATTCGTCGTTGCCACGGGTGGCAATTACCTGGGCGGTATTTACGGGACCCGTATCAGCTCGGTATCTACTCGCGGGTCGCGGCCTAGCCACTCGTGAATTTCGAGGGGACCCGGCACTTCTTGCAGTCACCCACCTCCAGTTCATCTACAGTCCGACAGTTCTTCAATCACCATATCCTGGCGGTATTGGGGGATAGAAGAGAGTACCCACAAACAACGGCGTCGACCCGTCAAGTTATGGCTACCATCCGGGGTGCTCCAACGCCAAGTACTGCATTCGCCACGGCTCTAATTGATCTCTTGACCAAGAAGTCGCTCTCGACGCTTTGGCCCTTCCTGAGTCGGGGGCAACGGCTTCGAGTTGCGTCCGGGCTAAGCGATAACGACTTTGACGGCAACTTCTATGGCTGGCACATGCCTGAGGATCCAGACGTTCGAACGGCTGAAGCACTGCATATGGAACCGGTCAAACGGCTCACGTAAGTAACTGACACGGTGGCTATTGTTTGACGGATGATGTACCGGACGCCTCTATCTTATCGCTGTTACCACTACCCGCCCCCTCCAACACTATTACAAATAGCCGTCACACTCACGTCTAGTCACAGGAACCTGGCCATGACGGGTCATACTCGAGCCACTGAGTCCTCCGACGGCTTCACCAAAGATCTGCTTGCACAGATCGTGTCGTTCCCCAAACAATCACTCCGAAGCGTTGTTCGCGAGAACAACAACATCAACACCGAGACGTGCGTGTGGCTCAAGCTGGCGCCTCGGATCTTCCGACAATCAATGAGGTCTTCTCGAACGATCGGCTGGGAGTCGATATCTGCTTTCCATGGCGGTAGATCTTTTCTTGGTCGACAGATCCGTACAGGAATGAGAACACCGACTGAATCTGAGGCTTGTGCAGAGAATTGAACCAGTCATGTCGACCCTAATACTCCATGCTCTCCCTAGACCACCCTTCCATCTTATCAGTCCCGATTCGACGAATCAAACCCGTTTTGCCTCTACCGGTTCCACGCCGTTCTCTGCCCTCCACCGTGTCCTTCGATTCTTCAGCGATGGATCTATGAGGGTTGACCGCTGAGTGGGTGCAATTGCGGCTGTTATGCTCACCAATGAGATTGAAGGCGCACCTGGCATTCATCAGCCCCGACTCGAGCTTTCGGCGAGTGATTCGCCTGATTGTGTGCACCACATCCGTAGCCGTGTTATCTGGCCTAGACGGCGTTTCGAGGCGAGCGGTCATCAGAGCTCAACCGATAACGGACCACAATGAAACGCACCTTTGACTGCGATCTTTACCGTTCATTCAGATTCCCAAACTCATTGAGCAAGGAATTCAAGCGTTCAGGCGACACTTTTAGGGTCGTCAAGGTCGTTTTCAGCCCGTTTGACGAGAATGGCATCGGTCCATCTACACCGAGCTTAATATTGTTGAGCTACATTTGGACCAGTACAATCCCCTGCTCCACTTTCACAAGCCCACTTTGTTGTTTCTTTGAGCTTTTTCGATCAGAGACGTCGGAACTGACGCCAGGCCTCTAGCATCTACCAGGTACCTTAGTGTAGCCCTAACCCCCAAACCCCCAATATCTCCAGCGTCGTTGTGAATGTCGAAGACTTCTGTCTCGCGTGTTGTCCAATCGGGACGATCTTCTCGGGCATGCTCTTGCAGTTCCCGAAATCTGGTCCACGGTACCAGTTGATCCCGGAACGACTTGGTAGGTTTCAGCTGGGGTCTCCCAGAACTGATGTATTTCGTCGTTCATTTCGATAACGTCACAGGCCGGGAAGCCTAACAGTCCCTACCTCGACATCAAATCCAGCGATGTGAAGGTGCCAAATGGATCACGAACAAATAAAGGTCTCCGGTCGCGCCGGCATCTGAAGCCGCGAGGCTTCTCGTGTGAGATGACCACCATCAGTGCATATAAGACAGTAACGTGCCTTCCCACATCAAAACGCCCTATGTCGAAACAGGAATCTAGAATATCGATCTACAAGGGCGTGGAGTTGTCATCCGGAGAATCCATCGAAGTTTTAGCGCCTGAAATCGGCGTGCATAGCCTTTTCGGCATCCTCTTGCGGGCACACAGTTCCCTTGGTCGGTTCCCACTCTTCTTGTGGCGCAGCCCAATTTTCGAAAGTTACCAAGTTCAGCACAAGATGAAATGACATTTTTTGCATTGTAAGTAATCTACTGGTAGCTGCTAGAATTTACCATAAGATCAATTTGTCACAAGGATGTGGACAAGACTAGAGTAATGGCATATTCGATTGCTTACCAGTAGCTACTGGGAGCTACTGGTTGATCCTGTTCCGAGCTCAACAGCGATGCCAGGACTGCAGTCCTTAGTCGGACTGCAGTCCTACCAGCGACAAGGACTGCAGTCAGCAGTCCTGACTGCAGTCCCTTAGTCATCCGCAAACGGAGCGATCTGATTAGTGGGACTAGTTTGAATCTGCAACCTGATATAGACCTTGATCAATCCAGTGTTTCAGGCACTGCGCCGCCTCAAAAGACCTCGCTGAAAGGCGATTACGATCGGCTGTTATCGTTCTCTTTGACTGACTGAAGATCCTCTCAAGTTCTGTAGACATTGCAGGTATTGATAGAGTGTCAAAAGCCCACTGACGAAGGCCAGGGAAGTCGCAGGTAGACCACCATTGGAACAGGTTTTTATCGCGCCAATCTGTAAAAGGCGTTGGTCGAGCATTGATATATCTATAGAAGTCGTCCTCGATCGCAGGGGCCTCGGACGCTTGCATTTGCGTAATAAATGCACCAAGAGACGATTGTTGAATAGGTAGAACGCTCTTAGGCGTGTTTTGCCTGTAGATAACCTCCCAGATTCGGCGATTCTTTGCGATCATAGGTTCGATCTGATTTGCGGCCTCGTTGGTCCAGGATCGCTTAAAATACTGAAGGCGAAGACAAGGATTGAGAAGAGCGCCTGCCGCATAGATCTCGTGGTTCCTGTCTGTTAGATCGTTATAGATTTGCAGGACTTCCCAGGCGTTTTGATAACAGACGATCAGAGGGTCGACACCAGTTGAATGCTGTTGTGTCCCTCCTCGCATTCGTTGTGTTTGACTAGATTGGCGCTGTCGACTAGCAGTCATGAAGTCCTCAACGTGACAACTGAGCATATCTAGCACTGGTAAGGCCTCCCAGATCACTCCGTGAGAGCCGTTGGTGCCAGTGCCTTCAAGTCTTAGTGTTGTCTCCCAGAATGGCCTGAGACCATCGTAGATCGCCTGTAACTGCCGCTAGTCCTCCTCCGATAGGATATCGTCTTCTATAAAGTCTAGCGCTTGGAGAACATAGATCTTAAGGGCCTCCTTGAGTCTGAGGCCTCTCTGGATAGCCAAATAGGCAGAATTCCACCTGGTAACGTTGTCAAGGAGTGGTAGGAGATTTGGCTGTAAATCGCCAAATTCAGGAGTAGATATTTCGCTATCCACGCTTACTAGATTAGGTAGGTTAGCCTAATTCTAGCCACTTAGATTATAAGGAAATAGTGGGATATTGCCTAATTAGGTAGTCTAGCCGAGTTCTGACGTCAGGGATTAATTAACTTACTATCGTCGCCACCACCACCTTGAAGATTCATCTGACTTATCACTATTTTGACCACTGCCTGAAACTGCTGTCGACGTTAACTAGAGCCTCTGATGAATCTGACAGTATTGTGAAACTTGCCAAACGACCCTTTCGTCCTCTAGAGAGCCTGTTCCTCAGCGAGGGCCTGTTGATCTCGAGTTGACAGTTCCTGCGCAAATTCAGCGGCGTTGACAAAGACCTCGTTACCCTTGCCATAAATGAAAGCCTGAGCTGCGAGATTAATGATATGACCTAGGCAGCGCGATCGACGAGAGCCCTCCTCTTCATTTGGGTGAAAACGCCTAACTAACGCTTTGCAGGCTGTGTGACAATTGGCGGCGTTATCTGCGACGTATACACCCAGTTTTCCCTGCAGTTCAAACTCTGCGATTACCTCTGCGATCGATTCTGCGATTCGCTCTCTAGTGTGGGATCCTTCTATCAATCGAAGCCCTAGTAGAGCCTGTCGCAGTTCAAGACGATTATCAAGAAAATGACCATAAACCCCCAGTATTGGCTGCGCTGAAGGCGAGGTCCAGATATCAAAGCTTATATGAACGGAGGATCGACTGGTCTGTAACAGGTACTTAACCTGTGCCCTTCCTTTGTCGAACTCGTCGCTGACCTAAGCGCCAACCGTTGTGTGCGATTTGATTAGGTACCTTTCAAGCGCTGGTTGAAGATATACCAATAACGCCCGAAACTCTGCGCGTTCCACAGCGGAATAAGGGATCTGTTGCTGCACAATCCACTGGATAAGTAAGTTCCTGAACTGATCGATATCACACCTGGTCACCAACGACCTGAAGATCGACGGCGTCTGTTGCGCAACTGGCGTCGCAACTGGTTGCGGAGTGGCTAGATCCTGACTAGCAACGCTGGTCTCGTCGTCATCCTGGTTATCTGATCGCGCGCGTTTACTAACGATTCCGTGGTCCTGTCTCAAGTGGCGATTGACGTTCGACGAGGCGCCGTGTTTGGTAGTTGAGATAACAGCGTCACACAGATCACAGATCCACGACCTGGAACTTTCCTCGTTTTTACTATTGGTGTATTCCTCGCCATACTGCCAGATGTAAGACGATTGAATTCCCCGGCGCCGATTAGGTTGATGCGGCATGAGAGACCATGTTCGAGCACCGATCCGCCTACTATTGGCACGCCGCGATGGTGTCGAACTACTCGATGATCGAAAAGCGTTGGATATCGATGGCGAGGGCGATTCGATACTAGGTTGTATGGATTCCGACATTTTCACACATAATTTGCTAATAAAACAGTTGTCTCAGGTACCAAACGATATTCTGTGGGCTCTGCCAAGGTGCCAAGCCTGACTGCAGTCCTGGCAACACTGGAGCTCAAGCTCTTTCTGTCGCAACTGGAGGTCCTTTTCGCGTATAGCCAGCTCCCTTTCTCGAAGCTACAGCTCCTTCTCACGAGCTTCTAGTTGTTGTTGATAACGCTCATCTTCTAGGGAGATAATTAGGCTTACTGATGTGGTTGTGGCCTGGTAAAGGGAAAGATTGGGAGGGAGCGAAAGAAATTGAAAAGACACGCGTGTGGCGCGCCAAGCGTTCCCTTCCTAAAAAGGACTAGCCTATTCTACAAATTCTACTGGTAACTACTGGAACTGCGCCACAAGAAGAGTGGGAACCGACCAAGGCAACTGCACCCCCATCCTCTTGCACCGCTTAAATCAAAGAACACAACCAGTAGGAAGTTGGCCGCCTACCGACGCCCAACGTAGCGCCCGAATTAGCGGCGTCGAAAGCCC
>NW_015622580.1:0-9272 GCF_000835495.1 Cladophialophora immunda | reverse complement strand
TCCGGCTAGTTTTTACACGCCGGCAAGTCAAACTGCCGTGCGACCGTTCCCACTAGATAGAACAATCAATCAATTCATGAAGTTAGTTCTACACAGGTACGACCTGCCCGAGCTCTGGACACCCAGTACGAATTCCGAGATCGACAGAGCACTGAGACCGCTCCAGATAACAGACTCTGGAGCGCGGGAGGCGCTGGTGGGGGACTGCTATCTTCGTATTCCGACTCGGTACCTGCGAAGATCAAGATCCCAACCAGAGTCATCTCCCTCGGAACCGGAGCTTAAATTCTTGGCTCAATTAGTGCTCCGCGAATGTTCACCTTCTTACGGCCAGTACCGTAATGAATACCAGCTCCACGGGGAAGACGCGAAAGGGACACTGTCGAATGCCATTACTAACGTCATAGCATGCCTGATACGACTCTGTGTTCGCCAGCGCGAGCTATCCGACAGCGTGGTAGCAAGTTCCGCCGGATCGCCCAGGGCCGAAGATGACGTGCCAAACACAGGCGCGTTTGAACGACCGATCACGTGGGGAATCCCATCGAGCCCCGACGGTAGGTCGTCGTGTCCTAAACGAACGCTCATGTCGTAGGGCTAACCGAGATGTCAGGTTTATAAAATTGGTCTTGGCATGAGGGGTTACCAGGAGCTGGTTCGCCTCCGAGAGCAATGGGCCACCCACGGCCAGCCCAGTCTGCCGCAGATTGCTCCTCCTATCATGCCCGTCTTGGTATTTAACCTTCGATCAACCGACTATTTTGGACCGACAGCGGAGTGGTGCTCCAAGAAGCGCAGCTGGGTTGTGAAGCCATTCGAGAAATGCCAGACGGCCAGCGAATACAGCATTTTCCTCCGTCAGGAGCTCGAAAAGTACGAAGTCCTTCTACATCAGCGACAACATCGGCGCCGAAGCCGAAGGAAGCAGAGACGCGAGCAGAGACCTGACTTCCACTCCGACGCAGAAGCGGGCTCGTCTTCGGCGTCCGCCGATGAGACATCGGACGAAGAGAGTCTCAGAGCACGACAACGACGACAAGGCCGGGTGGTGAAGCGGATGGAGGCGCGGGTGTGCAAACTGATGGCACAAGAGCTGGAAGATGCGGCAAAAGCGACGAGAAATGTACCGGCTCGAAGATACGGGTAACTGGAGAAAACTCGGTGAGTATCTCGAGAGGGAATTCAATCATCGGCTTCGTCAGGTCCAGTCGTGACTCAAGCATGGGCAATGGTAAAAGGGCACCTGAGGCAAGAGGCATTTATGTACAATAAGTATTAATGAGGGGACGTTGGGGCGTCGCTGATGACTGTTTATTCTACACCTGATCACTTTTATGTTTCCCCGATGAATGCTTGCACCGCCTTAGTCGCATATGCAGTGTTCCATATTAAAGGCAAGGCCGTCGTTTAAGCGGATGAGAGATGCAACGTTCGCTCGCGCATGGATGGCACGTGGCAGATGCGTAGCCGCCGGCTTGTAGCAGGATAGCAAAATAGCAACAACAGTTAACAACAACAGCACGTCGACTCCAACAACTCGACAGACAGCAGGTAAACATTCATGTCGCACTCGGACGCTCAACTCAGGGATCAATTAGCCGACATAATTGACCTTAACGCACAAACTATCGTGTGTCTCATGAAAAATTCTGAACTATGGCTGCCCGTCAGGATTGCCTTCGACATCACAGACATGAAGCTGGTGATATTATACTCCCTTCTAGGTAACACAATTTTATTCCCGAATGTACATGTGTCCTCAAGTGATGACCTAAACCATGGCTCTGAGCCACCTTGATTCCGACCTTACACTTTCCAGCGAAAAGGTCGAATGCGCTATGACTTGGAGTTTATTCTATAAAGTACCCGATCAGTTTGAGAGTGTGAAATCCGCGGCTAACTGGGTAATACTATGGGCGAAAAACGGCTTTGGGCCATAGGGTTAGGTGTCCCCGCGGGGGCTAAATGCCATGTCACAAGAATCGAGACACAGTAAAATGGATGCAGCATTGGATATCGCGTTCTGATATGCGTCGTCTGCCGAACGAGAGTTGCGCCTGGGAAGTCTATTGGCAACCATCTCCGTAATGTGCATTGACTCACGGGCAGAGATTTCCAAAAGTACGTGTCTACTTGGCGAGAATCCTCCAACCCCTGCGAACGGATCAGATCGTATCCCACAGCGGGTTGGGTTCTGCCAGAGCAATTCAGTGGGGGGCAGGCGGCCCCTACTAGATTAGGCCCCGTCTTTGCTGGCAAGCCCCGGGTCGCATCCTCTTGGCAATTTCTAACCCGCTACTTGCCCACGTGTCCGTACCCTATTAGCAGGGTTGCTTAGACCCCATGCACAAACGAGACTACTTCGCGCGCCGGGCGCATTACAAGGATGGCGCCAGCCGTCACTGATGCGAAAAAATGCGTCAGTTCAGATGCTTAGAGGGTCCGCATCCGGTAGAATCTTGAAGTCGGGCTGCGCCCTCCTATACAGCTCTGATTGAGGGCGACGTGGATGAACGTGCAAATGTCTGTATGCTCGTGTCATAAAGTCGGTGGCCTTTCAACGTTGCCCGATCAAATGGCCCCCTGCTGATTATGGCTCCATATGCACAAATAATTAGTGCGCACTAGCACGTCGGTGAATTGGTTGATGACCGGCCAGAGCCTTGCTAGTGACAGGCTGATATACGGATGCGTTGGCCCATGAGCACAACATTTTGACTGAAATCGATATGCATCCTCCTCAACTTTATATAAGTCTTTCTTATCACCAAAAAGATCGTAGTTCTGATCAACAATAAAAGCATATTCGGTCAACAACACCACAGTCGGCGCTCGGTCAAGATGTCACTGGTAACGGACGAGCCTCTTCTCCTTCTTTGGAGTCGAGTCCAGCAAAAGGGGTCGCGAGAAAATGTTGCAGTTAACTTTTGGCTCCATTTATATGCGAAATACGTGTTCGCAGAGAAGGAATGGATTATAGCCGTGGAAGACGCCCCATCCGAACTAGAGCCGTCCAAAAGAGGAGATCTCAAAGTGCAATATCTAGGAGACGCAGGCTTTGAGCTCCTACTTCACCAGGAGCTCAAACGGAGAGAAGCTACAAAGCGTGACCTTGAAGAAGTGGAACATCAGGCATTCAGTGATTGTATATCCTATCTCGCAGCGCATGAGGAAGTTTCCATGGCGTATGCAGTGACGAGCTTTGGAACTAGGGCAAGAATGTGGACTTGCGCACGGGAAGCGACATATCTGGAACCACTATTTGGATCTGAAGAGTTGGCCGAACCCTCGCAATATATCGAGGCTCATTCCAGCGAAGCAACCGAGTTACGAAAGGGATACGATCATATGAAGAGATTCTCACCAGTTGCACGTCGGGGCATTGAGCCTGGGGAGAGATCTCCAAAATCATCTCGTTCCAAGTAACTCCAGGGACCCCCGGTGCGTCGAGAAGGGGTGAAGTTGGCGTATAACCACATGTGACACAGAGCGCATGAACTTCGGTCAAGAATAATTGTCGAACTTTGGCAGGTTAAGCTCATGTCAGACTTACGGGATCAATCACGATCCGATTTCCGAGTCGCCCAAACCACCACCTGATAGTGCCAGTTTCCGGAATTGATCTCCAGTTGTCTCCATTACTGTTGTCACTTAGAGGTTCCACATCTGAGTCAACCTCCTTCCACTGAACACAGTGGAGCTTTCCCATAGTGATGTTATAGTATCGAGTATTCTCTCTTGAGATGTCTTTGCTAGAGATCAACCTGTCCCAGAAGAGTTGGCCAAGTACATCTTGGCTCCCGTCATGATAAACAAGTAGGACGCCCGTACACGAGGGCGATTTCTCGTCGTAACTGAACCTAAGGCTGCGGAGATTGTCTAGAGGAGCAGCTGATAGGTACCAATCCAAAGACCTCGTGGGAGAATCATAGAAGGCTGGGAGATTTGGAAGAGTTACAACTTCAGCTAGACTCTGGTTAGCTGAAGAGCATATGACTCCAAGCTCTGTGACATAATCGCATCGACCCTCGAGCGCGTTATAGTAGATTCCGTCAACGAAGCCGTCCGTTCGACCGAGTAAAGAATGAAATTCGAAGCCATCGTGGTTGATACGCGAATATAGGCCGAAGGTACGGACTCGCGAACGTGTTGTCTCGACCTAAATATGATCAGTCTGAGTATATACGTGAGAGAACTGCCTAACGTACTATAATACTACGGTCTTTTGTAGAGACGAGCTTTGGAGTACGAATCCAAATCCCTTGGATCTTTTCTCTTGCATTCACTGGAAAGCAAAGGCGTTGAACGTTTTTCTCCCGGACATAGATATCGCAAATACCGCAACTCGGATGGAGATCAACTAAGTCATGGGCGCAGATACCCAGAATTTTCTGAGACCGACAGTGTACAGTAAGCATATAGGCTTCCGCATTGAAAGGGACAAATCTGAAGCGAGAGTGAGAAGCGCCTGTGGAAGATGCCGAGAAGAAATTCTTTATATTAATGGTAGGAGGGTTCGTAGTGTCCCATAAAAATGAGTCGTAGAAATTAGAGACGAACTTGCGGCGTATATCTCGGAGAATAAGACCCTGATGCGGTGTTAGAAACTCCACGGTAAACGATCGGCAAACTCACGTCGGTGAAGCCCTCGAAGACTACCTGCGAAGAGGAGTCTGTGATATAATACCATGGACTACCGTCCGCAGGAATGGTCGATGCCCCTGGCCCGAAAATCCGAATATTCCTGACACCTATTTCGTCAAATGATACTGCAACTCGACATCTATCAGTCCGAAGCCTCCCCCTGAGTTTTCGGAGGTTCTCTCGTCCATCGTATTGATTGCTGATCATTGAGATGTAGGAATTACCGCGAAAGCGAAATGTCGTTCGATACACAACGCGGGAAGGGTCCAGCGAGATCTTGGCTCCAAGTGGCTTCCGACGTAACGCGCTGATATGAGACCGAAATTCTCTTATAGCTGAGAGACAGACAGGCCCCAATAGCTTCACTATTCCCAAGACGATTTCCCGTGGCATTCGGTCGACCAACTTAACCGAAAACATTTTCCGGAGAGCTGACGTACATTGTTCAACGGAATTTCCATCATTGTATATTGCCAGGCGCCGCTCTTTCCATCTGGGCCTGGTGAGAGTTCCATAAGAGAGGAGGTCATCGTGATTAGGTACATTATCGTCTCCGAGGGTCCAAATGAGGATGCTTAAGCAGGAAAGATGGCACCAGGTTCTGGCCTGTGGTGATTGTGTACAGAGGAGACAAAGCGGAGGGCATTGAACCACTTTAATTCTGCGGACGCTGCGATCAACTGCGAGACGTTGACATTAGCGACAAGTGGCGCTGAGAAATGCTCAACTTACTCACGCAATTGGGCTTCATCCAGGGAGGCTATCGTCTCGTGACATAGAATGCAGCTTGCATCAGAGAAATGAACGACGTCTATCGAATCGGAGGACATTTGGTTTGAATCATTCGGCCCGGTGAAATCCGAGGGCGCAGCACGGTCAAATAGGAGGACTATTGATCGGGTTCCCTCGTTCTGCTTGATGCGTCCGAATGTGTTTCAGGGTCCAGTGGTTGGGAGATCGAAAGAGAAATGGAGGTAAGGGCGTCTCGAGGTAATGAAGCCTTCAAAGCCATTCAACAGAATAGCAGAGACGCGCTGCCAAAATTGTCGGGGAGCTGCGACACAAGATTGACATGTAGGGAAAAGGAAGGTGTACCGAGGAGCTAATGATCAAGTGATACCAGTCACGTGCTGTGATTAGAACAACGCTGCGACTGGCAGGGTGCCTGACAGGAACGTCAAGAGATGTAATGACCGTCCACGCTAGTCTTGGGCCGAAGGCCTGTTACTGGCGTCGAGACCCCTTTGTTAATTACTCGAACGTCAGACGGGCCCAGGACCCTGTAGAATTCATGATGTTCCTCCATTGAGTCACAGTGTCACGTCGACGGTTAACACGTGACCCCCATCGCAGCGACGTCGCACAAGAGGACGCTACCACCCGCTCGCAATCAAGACTGCAGCTGGGTTTATCGACTAATCGCTACTCTAGGCTTATGCGTTCGTCGGAGATTACGACAAGCGTCGCGCCCGTAAGCTATGCAACGACATGCTTCAAGAGCCAGGCATTCATCTCTTTTACCAAGTCAAATGCCATCTAATGCTTGTTGCGCTCGCCGATAGCCCTCCTGTGCCAGAAACCCATTTTGATGAAGCTCACAAACTCTGCATTCAGTTATACGAGAGCATGAAGGATGTGAGGAAGAAATCCTCACGATGGAGGAAGGTATATCTACGTCTAGCTCGGAGGAAGATTTGGGGCTGGGCTGGTCTCGAGCGGTGGTAGGATGATCACGATCCTCTCGCTGCTGTTTGCCCGCCCACGGCGCAGATTACCTTTAGACCTGAATATCGTTCACTGCGGCACTTAGAGCATCGATGTCCTCCTGGTCAACCGCACGTGGAGGCTGAAGAAGCATATGAGGGGGTTTGGCGAAAACATCACCTATCTTTCTCTCAGTAATTGGCGGGTGCGAGCAGAGTCAAGTGCATACCTCTGATATTTCGTTCCCTGCAAAGCTCACAAAACTACTGAATGGTGAATTTTGCAACCAAACACTGTGCTGGAACATAGCCATATACCAAAATTTGCCGAGACCATGCATATCGGACACCGTCTGGATGTTTGGCACTGTAAGTCTTCCCTCCAGGAAGCACCACCAAGTCATGCGATCGACCTCAGGGAATGTTGCATCTCTCAAGTCGTTCCATGCGGATGATTGCAACCCGGCAGGTTGAATACCGTGCCAAACCCCATTTTCGTGCATAGCACAATGTCCATGACGCATCCTCACTGAACGATATCCATAGGGAGGGTCGAGACTTCTTCTCGCAATGATTTCGAAGACTCTCTGTCGTGAGGACTTTTCCATCCAGCAAATCTTTGATGCCCGCATAACGTTTGTATGACGCCCGGTTAGATTTCTACGTTTCTTTTTCCAGCATACATAGATCCTGACCGACGCTTCGCAGAGTGAAGCCTCTGCCTCCGACTATGGACCACGATTGATTGCGTTTATGACAACGCTTATTGAGAACTTCTTTCTATCTTGTAGGGCATGGACAGACGAAAGAGTCGCTCTAGGATGCTATAGAAGATATCGACATGGCTTATCCTTCTGGGACGATTGCTTTCAAGGCTGCTGGGATGATTACCTCAATTATCGAAAACCTTCTTTGCACACGACCAAGTAAAATGTGCGCCTGCGTTCCTGTAAGTAGGTCATAGTCGACATTTGTTCGATCACTAAAGCTTACTGCCGTGTATACAGCCGATTCTCTGCACTCGTCGTGTATTTCGACCGATGCCCTCTTCGGTGCCAGTGGTGGTACTTGCGAGCCAGGAGCGCATCAGCGTTCGCAGGAACGCCTTGAAGGAGGGTTCAAAAGTCTGGCTGGTTACTAAAATGGTCCACAAGTTCAACGGGTATTCAATCCCTATCACACCGCCAGACTTATTCCTCGCCACGAAAGACTCGCTAAATATTCGGCAGTAACTGTGGGAAAATTTCCAGCCCGCACAGCTGTTCCCCGACGGCACGATTATTGATGGCTTCAGCACCAATCCCATTCCGTATGTGCGATAGATCCTCAACTGCAGCAACTGCAGCAACTGCAGGGACAACAAACGGCAATGAATGCAGGCGGGCACCCAATTCCCGATATAGATATATCAGGATAAAGACAACAGCAGCCTCAAGTAAGGCCGCCTGGCATGCAAGGGATAATGGACGCAGGCATAGAGTTGCTCGACAGAGACGGGTGGTCGACGAATTCGATCAGAAACACATCTGTGGCACCCACGGCACTCAACGTGGAAGACGGGTTCCAATTGTTTGGGATCAATGGCGAGATGGCCGGCATGAATATGGACGGGACGTAGGCTCTCTGTCCGGATGCGTGTGATGCCAGCTCAGATTTAGCCCAAGGCAGAGAGCAAGGCGCGCGCCGTGCACTGGCTCGGGGATGAAAGTCCACTTCAGCGACTGGGTTACAAGGACGACATTCTGTGTACAAAGGCAGTTCAGCGATGGGTGCTACCATGGACATTGAAACTGACTAACGGACGGGTGGATATTGGATGGTGCTATAACCCTGTACATTCAAGAAGAGATGACAGGCTTTTGTGAATACGTAACTCATGTATTCTCAGCTAGTAAAAAGGAGTCTAGATCCTAGAGGATGGGGGTTCTAGAACCACTGAGACTTCAGGCGTCCTCCTTCCGGCCTCCGACCTCAGACCACTGATAACGGGCTTAGTGCGGTTGGTTGCTTGCCCTCTTGCACAGGATATGGATGGTATGTACATGATCGAAATGGCGATGTAGAACAAATAAGCTTAACCGCGGGTGAATGGTATCATAGTCTTGGGGGTTTCAAGCTTTGACCAAAAAGCAGATTAATGCTTTGGATCCGGTAAACAGACGGCAACACAAGCTGTGGGAGTGGGTGAGTGTCGCGCGCACGCACCTCGCGCCGACCGTGCTCCTCCTTCTCGCCGTGGTTTGTTTCGTCAGAGCGCTAGATGGACAATGTTCAGTCGACCGACCTCGCGTCTGCGTCTGGCCTTGCCTCTGGCAATCCGGGCAGGCCACCGTGGTGGGACTGCACAGCTTTCTGGCCCCCCTCCGTCCCTCGCCCTTCTTTTCGTGGCCGAGGCATTCGGTTCTTCTGACGTCCGTTGGTTGTCGAGATGATCCCCCAGGGATTGGTCGCGGTGTTCAGTCTTAGGTGCTTCGTCCTCTGTCCGGAGTCGGCACATCTCTATCCAAACGAGGACCTGCTTGGCGGAGATCTTGAAAGGTGGGTCGAATACGAGAGATAATCCGTAAGGGCGTGAAGGTGGTGCGTATCTTTGTCTTTGTCTTTTGTCTCTGTCTCTGTCTTTGTCTTCTTGTCTTCTTGTTGTTTGTTTTTCTGGGGAGGGGTCCGAGAGCGTCGACAACTGCGCAATCACCCACCGTCCAATCGGCCTAGCCTGTTTGACTGAGGGCTGATGGAGAACTCCCTAGACGTCATACCCTTCACTCAGGATTGCAGTCAGAACCGATTTCGCCGGGGCTCTGTCAACAAATCGGCCGACGAACGATCGATTCCCGGCATATCATGCCTTCCTGTAGAAAGCTGGGGACTGGTGTAGTGTGAGCGCCGCCGCCGACGGAGCCAAGGGCAACCCCCCCCCCCCCCCCC
>NW_015622579.1:0-10080 GCF_000835495.1 Cladophialophora immunda | reverse complement strand
GGGGGGGGGGGAACTCATGATAGCGTACGCTGCTAAAGAGTGTGCACTTCTAAGATCTACATTTAGAATAATAAGTGTGCACTCAGAGCGATGCCTGCGACCCCTACTGAGCGTATTCTCATGCGTAGTGCCAAATATTTCGCGGGCAGGCGGAGACGTGTAGCGCGAAAAATTACGGGCTAGCGCGTGTAGTGCGAAATGAAAACGCGTAGCGCCGAACGCGAGCCTTACAGCACAAGACTTGTTAAAGAAGTGTAATTATTGCATCTTTTAGCTCGTTCATGACTACCGAGAAGCGAATAACTTTATTGGAACAATGGGGGCTCAACGTTGTCAGTCCAGAGCAGGCATTGATATGCTGCCACTACCAGAACGCCTTGAGAATTGGTGCCGATTACGTGTTGCAGCATGTTGGATTGGCGAGGTCTGAGCAGAATTATGTATATTGGTCTGTCTGTCCGTGTTGTGCCTATTCTCAGGCAGTGTCTCCTCGTTTATATGCAACCTCTGGTCCTGCAAGACCCTCTTCTGACTCCTGCATGTCTGAGGCCTAGCCTGAGACGTTCCAGGAACGGCGATCTGTCTCAGTTTCAACACAGCATATCGCGACACATCAAAGCATTGAATCTATTAGTCGTGACCGCCTTGAACGACATCTTAAGGCCTTTACGCTTAACGACGTGTCACAGCTAATTCCGCGCAAAGATGGATCGCCCTGTGATCCGGCTTTAGACTCAGCCTGGCTACGCGTGTCGACATTGTTTCTTCTCCGGTCGGTCTCCCACCTCAAGCGAGCAAACCATTTTTCGGCACTTGTCGTCTCAGCATGGCATTTCCGAACGTCAGGGGACGCACCGCACACCTTCCATAAAAGGCAGCGGGCAAGTGAACTCGTCCCCTGAGGGACGCCTACCCCACCCCCCTCGAAACCGGTTTTCGGGCATAGTATCCCACGCGAGCTCTCTGTGGAGTTGCGCGCAGACCCATATTAGCACTGGGATCCCTGAGATCTGGTCAATAATGATTCTATTTAAGGCTATCCTAGCCAGTTCTCTCATAAGTCTTTGTAGTCTTGGGGCTCGCCCTTCTCCTTCTACACAGCGGGAGTGTTCGTGGCTACTGGCCGGTAGGCCGCGTGCTTTGCGTTTGCGAGTCGCGAGAGTATCTCAATCACTCTTTCGGTTCCGCTCTGGTAAGTCAGCGAACGAGCCAAGAATGCGAACCGAGAAAAATACCAGCCTCGTCACTACCCTCCTGCGCGGATAAAGACTTCGAAGCTATTCTGAAGAAGTCTCAAGGCTCCTTCCGCGAGGAGATAGTTCCCAAGGAGCCAACATAGACGAGGAGGGAGTTCATTCGAACGCCGCGTCCCAGGACCATATCGACCGGCTTGAACCCAAACTCAATCATCAAATCTCTCACCTCTGTGTGGCCCTCTCATCTTTCAAACCGTAATCCATCCGAGGCTATGACTCCAAGGCCATAATATAACGCCAAGTAAGGTTCGAGCGTTGCCTTCCTCATTTGATTGCTCTAATTCGTCCAGAGTGACTCCATCTAGAATGCCTTGAAGTTCAACCCTCAATCTCGACTCTTTGTGCACTTTAGGGAAGGCGTATGGAGACGTTGGAATGTTGAACACGCCAGCAGATCCCTGCAGCTCAGATGCGAGTTCTTTCCAGTCAGAGCCGCCTTCCACGAACAAAAAGCATTGCTTGCTGGTGGGCATTCTTCCAAGTCTTCTAACGGTTTCCTTTGTTTGACCAGCTTTTGTAATGAAGATCGTTCGGGTTCGATAGCAGGCATCGTGAGGGTATTCGCACATGTTTGGCTTGTTGAAAGCTTCGATTGCGCCCGACATGTAAAAGCCTCCGTACTCATCGATGGAATGGTAGATCGAACAAGTTGATTTACTGCTTGAGAGGTCGCTGACAGAGTCTGGGTGATGGTACACCGCTACTTGACAACCTCGGTGCATAAAATGTCCAGCCAGTGCTAATCCGGTCGCATCGAGGCCGATAATGGCTACTTTAGTATTGGCGGGGTCTTCGTCCGGATCGAGCAATAACAAGGATGGACGGCCTGTAATTGTTGTCATTTGGTGTTGTAGTACTGTATGTACTGTACCGCAGGTTGAAGGTGGAAACGATCAAGAGAAAGGAGTCAACAATTTTATCTTCTGTCTTGCTTATAGGGCGTCGACACGCAGGGTGAGTTCTTGAATCTTTTACGTGATTGCCAAGCGTGCCACCGTGGCCCCATCATGTTGGAAACGACTAGGGGCGGTCGGCTCCGCAGGACAATATCGGAGCTCCGCCCTCATTATTCACCCACCTCGTTGAATCATACAGTAACTGTCGTTTCCAAGCGCGTTGACCAGGCTGAAAAGGACGACACTTCGTGCACGACACAGCATGCCGTCCTTCGACGACTTCCATCTTCAAAGATTTTCTTTGCCGCTTACATCTCAGGCCTTGCTGAGGAGAGGGGAGATACAATACCTATACTAGCTTCGCGGGTTCGACGTGGGAGGTATATTCGTGCGGTGCGAGGCTATGTTGTGTTAAACTGGCCTAAGATTGAAGAGAAGAGAAGAACAAGGTCAGAGGACGGCGTCAAGATACGTGGTTTACTGCTGCCGTCTATTAAACGCTGGCAGTCCTTGAGAAAGCGACAGATTGATCGCAATCATATCGGTATACACCTTTCTAATGCATTCTGTTCAGTCGCGCTGTCTCAGGGCATCGACACTGCGCCATGCACCACGCATGCAATATAAGTGACGAAGATCGCTTACGATGTTTGCAGGTCTTTTCGCCTTCCATCGACAACCTACGGGCACGTCCTTACAATCCCTCGAACTTTTGATCCCGTCACCGCTGACTTTAAGTCATAGACTCTTTCGCGCGCGATCCTCCCCACACTGCGTCGCTTGGACATTAGCCTCGTTGTTATTTCCCACAACGGAAAGGGGACGACCACATGCCTCGCTGATGCTATCCTTTTTTCATTCATCGCACGGTCCAGCTGAATACGAGATAGAGCGCATCGGCACCGCCCTACCCGAACTGAAAAGTCTCACAAGATGTCTCGACTATGAAACGCTCGTTGACCTTGACTACCTCCCTAAACCACTTACCGGCCTTGAATTGGACCAGCTACAAGGGTCCTGGCAAGCACTCAATAGGCTCTCCCTTCTTCACACTTTGAAACTCAATCTTTGTTCCTCCCGGATGCGGCTACGGATTTCAACCTTAAATCGAGCGTTCAGTATCTTTTTATTGACAGCACTGAGCCCGTCAAGATTGATAGCGCATTGCCTCCTAGCTTCGTTGCTCTCTACAATTCACCACGCATCGATGTGACAAATTGGCAGCTGATAGGGAGTAGGAACGTCATCTTTAGTATGACTGTCTCCGCGCACAGAGAACGACTTTAGCCGAGCTTGCGCGTAAAGGACATCAGAAACCGACCCGCGGACCCACAGGTGAATATCCCTTCGGCATAGTAAGCTTGGAGAGTCCAACGAGTATCGTGTTTATAAACCCTTTACTCCGCAGCTTTTAACACACCGCCAGTCCCCCTCTTGAAGCCCATCTTAGTCTGGTATTACGCACGGAACTTGTAAATGTCGGGAGTGATCTCAAATGCTGGATTCACGGAGTTTAAGTACTCTGACGTGGCAAGGGTGGCTACATATCACGTGAATAGGCCCCAGCCGCATGTAGGGTTTATTACCACTTCATGCCCAACGCCTAATTGTCGTGGTGCATCGAATCCTTCTTTTGTTCTTACAAAAGAGCTCGAAACCGCATCGCTCACCATGGCACTGTCGACTTCCCTACATCCGTCTACCGAAGACCTTGTTCTGCGTCTCCAGTTCCTTGATCACTTCATCATATCTAACGTACCACGGGAAATCAGAGCTGCGTCATGGGCCGCGACATTCGACCGCCAAGTCGACTACACAAGAGACGGGTTGGGCTGCGTCACTGCCGTGCAGCCTCATGACCCATCCACAGAACCCATCATCTGGAGGTGGACAAAACGACTCTCTCATCAGCAGTCGAATCACGAGTATATTGACGATCTTCTTGGGGACCCATTATTTGAACGTTTCGGGCACCGGATCATCATCGATCAAATGTCGTCTGTTCTATCAGACTACTACCGACCTTGGCCTGGTGCGGAGTCGACGCGTGATTGGGCTGAGAACGTCGATGAAACCCCTTTTCGACTGCGAAGGCGCTTCGCCGTTCATGTGTCAACTAAGAAATTCTGGACACTAGAACACACAATACAACGATTCTCTGGTGCTGTGGCCTTGCGAGTTGACCGTGATTCTGCCGACAGGACACCAATACCACCCAAATACGTAAACGAAATAGTTGACGAGGGTCGGTTGCGATTGTTACAGATATTCGGGCCTTCTGTTGAAGACCTACAGGTACCTCCTCACTCTCACTTAAGCTTTCTTCGTCGCAGCTAATTGAGAGGTCTAGGCACTTTCTAGCGCCATCCCATCTACAGTTCGTCGCTTGGATATCGGCCTGGGGGATGGTCCAATTTGGAACGTGGGTGACTCTTTGGAACTAAGAGAATTCGTTGGGTTAAAAGGGTTGGTTAACATTGAGGACTTACGAATTCATCGTCTGAACCCTTGGCCGGAATTCTATCGCTTTCTTGCGGATTCGTGTCCAGATAAGCTTTCCACTCTGGAACTATCTTTTGATGTCCCGCACATTCCAGCTGAAGATGACATGCGTCTGCTCGGAGTGGCACTACCCGAATTGAAGAGTCTTACCCTGAGATGCCTGGATATATCGGACAAACCGACAGGGGGAACGTTCTCGCTGTCTTCGATCGGCCATTTACCCCGCCTGACCCACTTAACGGTTCTGGGCTACGAGTCGCTGGTTGATCTCGAGTGTCTCCCTACCTCACTTACCCACCTTGAATTGAGCCAGCTACAAGGGTCCTGGCAAGCACTCGGGAAACTCTCCCATCTCCATACTTTGAAAGTCAATCTTCATTCCCCCGCGGATGCGGTCATGGATCTCAACCACCTTAGTTCGAGTCTCCGGTATCTTTCGATTGACAGCACTGAGGTCGCTAAGGTCGATGGTGCACCATCTTCCGGCCTCGCAGCTCTCTATATCTCGCCACGTATCGACTTGACCCATAAGCAGCTAATGAGAAAGAGAGATATCCTTCTCAAAACCACGTATAATGGGGACTGGACGGACGACTTCAGCCGGGCTTGGGCGTTGAGTGAAATAAAGGAGATCAAAACCAGACTCGCGGACCTGCAGGTGGCTATCCCTCCGGCGTACGAAGATCAACATTCGGAAGCAAGGACAACGTATCTGGGAGATTTGAACAAGTATCGAATTCATGGATCTACCATTCCGCAGATTCGAAGTCCCGACCACCTCTCCATTTGAAGATATTCACTGTAGATGAAGCAGACGAGGACATAAGTAAAATCACTGCAATACTGGTTTAAAGGGGCGTTTGACTAAATTGAAGAGAATTCAGGCCGATAAGGGCTGCGCTAAGACATTCAAGCGCCGTTCATTTGTCCCGAATGTTGACATTATGACGCTTCTAGTCCAGGGCTTTAACTCTTTTGGCTCGGAGTTCTTGATGGGGCCTGTAGAACCCCTGTGGCCAATTCTTACCCAGAGGTTTCACATCACTATTGGCGGTTGGGCTCGGGGCAGGTCATGGGCGTGCGCGGTGCGGAATACGAACGACGTGGCTCTAGCTGGGAGTTGACATCGTATCGAATGGATGAGACCGTCGACCGAATGAGCCTGGAGTTTCGTTTGATAGGGCCTGCGTGCAATGGGTCGAGGGAAAGGAAGGGCTATCACGGCCAGCGGTATCATCTGTTATGTTGACCGATGCCGTGGTGAGAGTCGAGGGGAGGTAGCATGGTATGGAGCAGATCAAGTTAGGTTGCTCTTGTCGCTGCTGTGCATATTAGTATCTTCTGGGCGAATATCATTGTCAACACTCTTCTTTACGTGCGACAACTTGCGACCACGCACCTATGCTGTAGAGACATGCCTCTCTAGTATCATTGCCAATTGTCGGGCGAGTCCTCGATTTGAGTATTTTGTTTCTCTCTCAACCCCTCGACCCTATCTTTCATAAACACCACATAGGGCGATAGGCCGTGTATTTTGTATTCCTCCTCGTATAGTATCTGGCTTCAATTCCTTTACACGTAACGCCGGTTGACGTGCACGCTACCACCTTTGTGCAGTGGAATTGGTATCCATCACAGACCTGTTGTGGATCCCAATCCTTCTCTTCCAAAATGACAAGTTCTCTTGAGTTACTGAAGGACGTGGGTTCGACGCTCGTGGAGTTGAATTCTGTCTCCTGCGCGAGACAATCGGTTCGGGATGGATGAAGGTGACTGCCCCCGTTATAGGTCGCGGCAATACCTGACAATTGTGAATGACCCTGGAAAACGCCCTCAGAGGGCCATTGCAAATTGAATACTTCTCCCGACCCAGTAAAATCGGTCATGGCATCAATCAGGCCCTGATGATAGGGTCGGTACCAGTTGATGTTGAAGGAAGTGGAAGGTGTCCGTTCTCCAAGTCTCCTCATCCTCCGCAGGTGGAATGTATCTCAGCGTTGTCACTCTCCCCTGACGTACCTCCATTTTGTCTGGTTCAGGTTCAGCGTGTGGCATACGCGTTGGTTAGTGTTCCTGAGCCAAAAGCGATAGATCCAATAAACGGTCGCAGGACGCTTCCTGCGCCCTAGTTTGAATGTCCATCTCTTTCCCTCCCTTCTTGCCAACACTGCCCATGTTGTTTCTACTTCTCCCATCAGAAAATATGTTTCTCACTTCCAACTAGGACTGCTACAGCTAGTATCATTCGCTCGATATCTGATAATCCCACTCTTCTAACCATATCTCCGTCGGAGGGGCCGATGAAAACAACGAGGGGCTGGAGGTGTAGCGGGCGTGTCGCGGTCATGGCAATGACTTCCGTGCAAGGGACATTGACTCTCGATGTAACCACCGAATGTGGTGTTTGGGCTTGAGGGAAGCCGGTAAGGTTGTCAAACACAGGAGCTTTTTAGGTCGTGCGACACGCACAGCCCCGGGCTCGAGGGACATCTAGTCGATTGCCACTGCAGGCGCGCATGATGCGAGCAAACGCTATTTCACACGTTCAAAATTGCTCAAAATATCGAAAATCGCAGTCAGTCAGCAGTGTGGTTCTGACAAGAGCTGTGTAGGGCTGCATGCGCCCCAGCCAGCCTGCGGCTGAAGCTTTGAGGGCGGCAGACCAGCTTCGACTAATGCGGGTAGCGGGCGCTTGTCCGGCATAACCAGCCATCTCGATCTTAGCCTTTCGGCGGCGTAATTCGATGCTGATTCGAACACGAGATCTATCTATCCACCTTAGGGCTTAGGCAGCATATGCCATCGCTCCGGAGCCTCGACAAGGCTACACCTGCGTCGTCCAATAAATTGACGCCCAACGCTCAACGTCAAAGCAGCCTTTTCACTTCTAGGGATTCATGAAATTTATCAAGAAATTATCCAAAAGTGTCGCTCTAGGAGCACAGCTTTTCGCGGCGAAGACTGGAGCGAGAATCAGGTAAAGTAATCAAGTAATTCCAAACTGCTCTCCGCCACATCGCAAAGTTCTGATGCGTGGCACGAAGCAGCCCGTAGCTACGGCGGTGTCAAGGGATAGAAGACCCGTAGGACTCATTTTGCTCCGTGATGGTCAGAGAGTTCGAATCATCCCTCAGCCAGGGATCAATGCGATTCGTCCAGCGACAGGTCACGGGAACATTCCATTGGTTCTCTTGCCCTCGGAGAGATGAATGAGTTGCTGCTCTTAGATTTATTTAGAGACTAAAAGTATGGAAAATCCGGGGCGTTTTCAAAGTCTGACCAGTCTTTGCGGAATAATTTTACAATCGTTGGCGATAGCGGTGAGGGTCGCGCACACGTCTCTGTGTGTACAGGATCCCTTGACCGCGCAGACTGTCTTTTCCGGCTTGTGTCTTAAGATGGCCCACTCCCAGGACTTTCAGCCTGTTCGATTTTGCTCGGGGCAGGGCGACGGACTCCATCTTTCGGTCGCACGACTCCGTGCTTCCGAAAATGGAGTTGACAAGCGCTGCAGCGCCAGCCCGGTATTCCAAGAGTCACAATTGACCCTTTTCCATTCAGCGGTCGATCACAATCAACACACTCAACAGCCAACAGACGTCGCGGTTGTCGCTGATTTACGTTCCTCCATTTTTTATGCTTTCTGTAATATTTCAGACAAGAGCAGCATATTCGTTCAGCGCCCAACCGCCTTGTAGGTTTGTTTGGGCAACCAGACGGATTCGCGCACTTAGGCTTTTGATTTGCATCCTTGTCACGCCGATTTGCTTGGGAACGTTGAACCACCGCGAGAGGTCGCGGCTTCTTGTGCTGACCCCAGTATTGGTAACAGGCTCCACAGACCCGCCGTTCTTGAAGCCATTTACTGCTTGCCATCTCTGCCTCTGTTTGACAATCTCCACATGTAAAGGTCACGTCTGTATAATGCATCCCTCGTCCCTTTGGATCTCGCATCTCTCCATTATGCGCCCAAGCATATTGAGCACACTTCGAGCACAGTAGGCGCGAATCTTTCGTGGTCCACTCGGTCGTAGTATTAAAACCACATTTCTCGCAGCGGACATTGAGCCAGGGCATGCTACGCCTATCCCTCGGGACATTGGACTCGGCGGTGTGCTGTCCTTAGTCCCGACCTAGCAAATCAAGCTCCATTCGTTCCGATCCCAGCTTGTTCCGGGCTTCCTGTGTCGAAAGGTTTTCTGTACGTAGTTCAGGTTGAGCCTCGATCCGTCGAATGACGCAGCCGACGCAGTGGTATGCCATCAAACCCTCTTTCGTGGTCATTTTCTCTGCCCGTGTGACGCCCACCACTTGAAACGGCTTCCCACAACCAGGACAATCCTCGTTTGCAAGAAGTTTCGCTTTAATGTTGGTTCTAGTGGAACGAGGAGCAGGATCGCCGCATTTCCGATAGCGTTTGACGCAATTGCGGCAGTGGTACCGGTTTTTCCGGTAAGGAAGTCGTATGGCTGAATGTATTCGTTCGGCGGTAAATGATTTGTCACAACCTGGACAAGGTGTATCTTTGAGTTCCTTGAATTTGAGCGGGTTGCGGGGGTGAGCGTTTTTGGTATTGGAATCCTTGGTTGACGTTGCCGCCGACCGCAAGGTGGCAGATTGACTCTCCCCGGGCAGAACGTTGGTGCTGATTGTGTCTTCCACCGTGTCGGCACGGGCCACCCCGGAGCCAGGGACGTGCGTTGGATTTTGAATGGCGTATTCCTCATCGTCTGAACTCTCGCCCTCAGAGGGCTGATACTCCGAAGGTGCCTCGGATGATTCACAGTCGGCCTCACGTTGGGTCGACTCTAACTTCACCGGCGTGTCACGGTGAGAATGTGGCAGCCGCTCTCCCCCTTCTTCGTCGTAGTCCGCACGATCGTTTAAGGTCGATCCGGATTCGGGGACGCCATAGATCGGAAGATTGGAGGCATGGACGGACGCATCTGAGGGATCTTCCTCACGTTTGATGCAGCTGGAAACTATGTCGCGGTCCGGCTCGACTTTCATCCCACCGTCCGCGTGGGTTTTGGCCGAAATCGGCGGGTTGAGCTCGAAAGGTGTTGCGCGGTCGTCGGAGTTGGGAGGCTCTCCTTGGTCTGAAACGCTATTGACAGGCACAAATTCTTGGAGTAGCTCTCTTCCGAGGTTACTGAACGGCTCCCAGGTCCCTTCTGCCAAGGGATACCCCTTCCATTTTATGTAGTACACCGGCCTCTTTTGACCCTTCCATTCTCGTCCCTCGGCGACCACCCATTCTGGTTCGTATTCATCTTCATCTCGAGGAGGTGGGCGACTCACGTCGTCGCATAGCGGGACTGGACAGCGGAATCTGCGAAGAATGGTGATACCCTTTGGTCTTGAGAGATCGGCCATTGTTGCGGGACCTGTCAATTTTCCGAGTGAGTTACGCGCGCGATTTCTCT
>NW_015622578.1:0-10085 GCF_000835495.1 Cladophialophora immunda | reverse complement strand
TCTACTTGTGACATCAAGCATACCATCCCCTTGTCGAATACTGGTAAGGCCTGGATACGTCCACTCGTGATAGCTGAGCATACGTCTTCTGGTTGTTGGGCTAAATGTGACAAGGTTCTAACATACTGCCTAATACTTTTACGAACGGCTGGTGGGATGTGAGGGTGGTGCTTTCTGATGTGGGCTTCCACGTGGGCGGGAACTACCGCAAATGGTTCGGGGTATGCGTCGCAGATGATCACGCGATATTGCGGGAGGTGGATGAAGAGACTGCCGAATGCTTCCTGGGGGGTATATTGGCCTTCATTGATAGAATTTAGACTGATACGACATTGTGCGCGAGCTCGTCTTACTTGGGTTGATAATGGGTTTTGGCTCCGCCATGATTCGGTTCGAGCCTGGACCTCAACTTCTGGATATGGGTGGTTCTTAGGAGACCGAATGCTCGGCTCGGGCCGCTCTCTTGAGCTAACTTAGAATTGAAGACTGTGGAATGACCGTGTTGTTGGCTAATGGAGATATTGTTGATGTTATTCTCCGCGAGTGGATTTCGAGGGACTCCCTGTTAAGCGTAGATATTTCGCTGTGACGGCATCGAGCTGGAAATGATTTGGTCCTGGCTTGAGACGTGATTCGTGGAAGGTATTCTGGAGCCTGTTTTCGTGGGTGGGCTGGAAACTACGAAGAAATTGTGCCACCGGAAAGACACCTTGCGATACGCCTCCAAAGAGCAGCGTCGACGATACGAGAGAAGGCACCATCTTGACCATAATTCGACGCTCACACCCGCGGTCGATGACCACTCTGCCATGAAAATGCTACATCAGCTGGGGCATCGACGCTATAGTTATCGTAACGATTGAATGGATGGGCGTTCTCTCGAACATGCGTTTCGGTGGTGGCAATCGTCACTTGACGAAGTAACCGCGACCCCACAGGATACCCAAGAATGCGATTGCTACTCTGGCGGAAAGCGGAAGTAAGGTTATTGATCGTCCGGTGGCGATAAGAGGCTTGTCGAGCAACCACCGGATTGGTGGAAAATAGGAGGTCGTTAGTGGTGGATACCTTGAAGCATTCACGAAGAAGCATGTTGATCAACGGCCGAACGTACAGTATACGGAGTACCATCTCATAGAATAATACACGACGAAGTGCCGGTGACAAAAACCGCGCTACAAAAAATTCGCGATTAGTGTTGCGTTAGGCCTTGGTATACCGCGCGAAAGTCATCACTGTCCTGTCATAGACGTAAACGCCACGCGGGCTCATCGGACCATTTCGTACCAGGGTGGTAAACATCTCACCGAGGCGAGGCATTCCCCGTCGCTGACGGCCATAGCTCCCCCTAAGGCGTGGAGCCCTCGATCGTGTAGTTGAAGGTACTCAATAATAGCCGGAAGATCCCATTCACCGTTTTGAATCAACGCAGCTGGGCCCATGCCGCAAACTCTGGTGGAGAGTTGAAGATACGCATCGTTCAATCGGTTGGCTGAATCATAGACGAATGAGTACCCTGGAGTGTTATTGCTGAAGCTATCCCTGATACCCCCTAATGACACGTCGGGTTGCCATTGGTGCATCAGCTGATTGTACCAATCGGTGGCGGAATCAGAGAGTGAGCGAGCAAAACCTCGAAATTGATCCATGTGGAGGCCGTGATCATCGAAGAAGATGGTCTGGCGATCATCACTCCAGCGCACAAAGAATGTCGGTGGTTCTGAACGGAGCATTCTCCTGCCGTAATCAAGGAGGCTAATCATCTCGCCCAGGGGTGTCAAGGAGCCAGCACACATGTACCGGCAACGAACTGAGTTGAGAATTTCCAAGTGATCGCGGCCCGGTCGAGCAGGTATTTTCAGGTGTGGATATTGGCGACACGGGAGACTATCTTCGGGAAATAGAAGGAGCGGGAGATGAAGTAAGGTAGAAATTGTGGGCGTATAAAGACGAGGGGTCTGAAACCCGGCTCCATCGGTTATGAAGGCAAGAATACCACTGATGTAAACGAGGGCGCTGGAGGAAGGCTGTCCGTCTGTAAATTCGTCCCGACACAGTAAGATGCTAAGTTTAAAGATCAATTCGCTGAGAATGTCGCTTCCGGTACTGTGATTATCAACCAAAGGTATAAGCGAGCCAGCGTCTGCGGCATGGTCATCAGGGAAATAATTGTCGTCCTCGTGGCCTCCGTCGTCTTCGCCGTCTTCGCCGTCTTCATCATCCTCTTCATCATCATCTTCATCATCATCATCTTCTTCACCTTCCTCACTATCTTCTTCATCTCCGTCCACTTCGATCTCTGATGTATTCAGGCGTAGGTCTGGTTGGCTCGAGATGATGGACCATAGCTTCCTGATAACTGTGATCTGGGCTGTGGTGAACGGAATGCCTAATACGCGAAGAACCGATGGCTAGAACCGAACGCTCCGAAGTCCTACACCCAAGACTTGTTTCCAACGCCGTCGATACTTGCGGCGCGTTTCCTTCCGGCCAACGAGCCGGAAAGGAGCTTTGAAGGGCTGGGAAGGGGAGTCGACTTCGGAGCCAGCATAAAATTGGGTGGCCGCTGCGCCGCACAGTCTCCTCGCAACGATCAAAAGCAAAATCAACGTGCTGCAAGATGTGGTGGATCCTTTCCTCATCTTCGGCGCAACTCCAGAGCTCCTGGTCGCCCGCCGTCCTTAAGTACATTCCGAATACCCGACCACCACGGTCCGGCAATAGAGGGCATCACGTGGACGATCATGGTAAGCCTCGTACCACCGGGTCCGCTCATGCCATGGTCGAATGAGTGAGAGTTCCTGTCCAGCGGTCTCGAAGGCTATGGGCGTAGCATCGAAATCTTGCGGGCGCGTCCGTTCTTGTGCATGGATCTGAAGTAGAATGTTCGGTAGTATTGGCCCCTGAGAGAGTTCTTCGGACGGAGGCGTCACTGTTCGGCGAATTTTGCAAGGGCGAGGTGGAGTTAACTCGAGAATGGTACTGTAAGACACCGGGGAGTGAACAATCCACCACTGGCCCAGCATTTGAGAGACACTCTATCATAGTCGCGCATGGCTCGGGCTTGACGTTTTGAAATGCCATGCTGAGACGACAAGTGCCGAAAAAGGGTTTGCTCGCTTGAGGTTGGAGATCGCCTGGAGACGGGACGGTGTCGACACGCATAGCCAGGCTGAATCCTTAAAGACGGATCACAGAGCGATCCGTCTTTACGGGAATTTAGCTGTGCTACGTCGTTCAGCTCAAAGGTCTTGAGATGGCGTTCTAGAAGATCACGGGCAATCGATTCCACGCTCTGATGACTTGCGATATGCTGTAGCACGTAATCGGCACCGATTCTCAAGGCGTTCTGGCAGTGGCAGCATATCAACGCTTGCTCTGGGCTGACGACTTTAAGGCCCCATTGGTCCAATAGAGTTATTGGCTCCTCGGTAGCCATGACTGAGCCCAAAGATACCCTAATTACACCTCCCTAATTACACCTCTCCAACGAGTCCTGTGCTGCAAGACTCGCGTATGCCGCGAGCTCGCGTTCGGCGCTACGCGTTTTCATTTCGCACAACACACGCTAACCCTCGATTTTTCGCGTTACACGTCTGAAGTGGGCCTCCTGCCCGCGAGAAATCTGGCGCTACACATGAGAATACGCTCAGTAGGGTTTAGTGTCCCTGAAAATGTCTTGGCGGAACCCAACCAGCGCTCAAGGTCCCCAACTTCAGAGTTATATTCTGACACTACTGCTGAGGATATCACAAAATAATTGATACAGACGTGATGAGGGCGAGGAGATCTATTGATTGATGCCAAAAAATATAGACAAATCGAAAGTCTTTGCATGGCGTTGGGGTTGCAGATTGCCCTATAGAATAATGAACCACATTTTGGATAGGCAGCATTGGCCTTGAACATCTTGAACTCGGAGCACAAGCTGACGAGCTCAGTATTCCCTTGGATGATTTGATCGGATCATGCAGACATGTCTGTCGTCAGACTGATTCTCAAGTATCTAGCAACCTCAAACGATCTGCACCTGTTCCTGTACACCTGGCTTTCCATAACAGGCTTCACACATCGTATCATGGACACACGCATTGTTTTTACACCTCCCTCCGTGGATACAACCTTCGAGCCACATCCATCGCCCGGGACAATCGAAGCAGATATTTTCAGGATCTTCTTTGCGACAGGTGAGGGTCAACATCGGAACGAAGGCGCTCTCGAGGTAGAAACGCTGCAGTTTGTTCGTTGTGACGGTGCCTTTGACACAATGAAGGACCCGAGTTGCCATGCGTACAATACCGTCAAAACCTTGATAGTCCTCTAGGGCCTCAAGAATCTCGGACAGCTTGTCTTGGTCAGAAATGCTCAGCTCTGGCTTTCGTACGCAAATGGTGTCGCGCTGTCCGTCGAGAGTACTGAGGGACATCCAAAGGCGGCGAAGCGCCTCGTCCCTCAAATGATCGAGTGAGTGGAGCTCTGCAAACGCAAACATTTGTACGTGGAAGAGATGATCGTCGGTAAAAAAATCCACATCGTAGATCCCCGTATAGGTGTACAAGAGCACCCGGCGTACCACTCGGGGCACTTCGTTCGTGAGGTCAATGGTGCGGTCCGCGGACTCCTTTCGAGTTTGGTTAGCAGTTGGGGTATTTTTGAGAGAAGGCACCAACCTTCATGCCGCTGCTTAAACATTTCTCTAACCACCGAAAGCGGGGAAACACCCAGGTGCTGTGGACATGAAGTCTATCCTCCTTCATGAATTGCTGCTCGGCCCTTTCTCCCTCCTCTACAATCCCCTCTTCCGTATTGTGTTCACTGCGAATGAGTATTGTCACGTCGGGAGCTTCTGCAAGAGCGGCCATCGCCGAATTCTGGTCCAGGAGATATAAAGGGCGGCCCTCCCCTGGTAAAGCCCTGATTATCCCGGATCGCCCTTGGCACTTATCTGCAAGGCATTGAAACCATGATGTAAAGACCTTCTCTTTCTCATCGTCATACATCTTGACGGCGGCACCGCAGGTCAGAGACTCTTTTCTCGATATCAGACACCGAGCAAACATTCGGATTGTGTCGATTGGTACGTCGACCTGGCCCTTGAGCGCTTCGAACACGGAGCGAAGGGTTTCAGGCTTTCTTTCTGGGAACTGACCGGCAAGCCATGCGAAATAAATGTCCAACGCTCCCGATTCCGTTACCAATGAAATGGCCTTTTGGCGACCGGCGTCTGGGCTTTCTCTATGGTCCTCATCGCAGAATTCTTCACGGCAGCAGTTCGGTCCATGAGATTCCTCTTCGAGCTTGTGCACCATGCAGCACTGCTGGAAGGTCCTTCCGTTGGGGTTCTTGGAGAGGAAGCCGTGCAGGAGTGATGATGCCATGGTGTAGTCTTTCTTCCGGAGGGCAACATTAAGGTCAATCAATTGTTCCTCGGGAGTATAATTTCTGAACATTTCGAGATTGAGAAGTTTCTCTATTTCGATGCTAACGATTTGTCTGTTGGTAAGCGATAACCACCGACTCAAGTTAGAACAGATGCATTACCAGTTTATTCGACCCGAGAGGCCGCCTTACGTCACGGAAGGAGCGAAATATTGGACATCAACGGCAGAGCAAGAGAGTAAATTTGCAAAAGAATGAGGAGCGGTGGCGGGTTGGTGAGGTTGAACACCAGCGGACCTGTCGATCATGAATGACTCTATGTTCTAAATACGGAGTAGTAATATATTGGCGACGCCGAAAACAAATCACTAGTTGATTATTTAATTACAGTATTATTAGATGAAGGGGAAGACTCAGGCGCCGCGATCCTGCCCGTGCTGTGAAGCTAAATTTGACGAACCAGGCGATCCTGTCTAATCCGCGGCTGTCAGGGGGTACTCGTGCCTCAGCCACAAAAGGCGTCCGTTTGGTGGTGAAACCGGTGGTGATTGCCCAAATCAGACCCACAGGCCATCTGAATTTTATGCCGGTCCTTAAATTGATGTCGAAGAAGGCCTGCAGGTCGGCCCAACCCCCCAAAAAAGTCCCTCAAAATATTCACATTCATTTTGAAGAAGTCTCGATCTAGTCCCTCCTTGACGAGCAGGCGCATACGCGCATTGTAAAGTGCTGATATTTCATAGTGCGAGGTTATACTTGACGATGCTCTTGATCTGCCGCTCGTATGTAGGGCCGAACCTTCATGAACAGCAACATCCGCGAGGTTGAACCTGGAGGTCTTTGGACTCACCAAATGACCACGCTGGCTAACCATGCAAGGTTCAAGGTAGACTTTGAGGCATGCCGCGTGCCTGCCTGCGCGAGTCGCTAGGAGCAGAACCTGCATGTATGACTAGCCACATCGCTGCTTGTTTGAGGGCGCCCGCTGCAGACCAAAGGTCCTGGCATCAATAGCAGAGCCTGCCAAATCTGGCTTAACCAATACGAATCGCCAATCCGGCTGCTTGGTGTGAATCTCCCAGCGGGCCATCAGTCTCCATTGGCATTTGCCTGGCAGCTGGGCGCACTTCCCTGGGTGTGCTCGACTTCACGCTCTGCCCAAAGCGGATCCGTGGCCGGACGCCCAGAATGAAGTGCTCCTCGCGTCGCCCTGCATATGTAGCTTAACAAAGATAGCATGCACTCGAGCCCTTGAAGCGACCTTCCGGACTTCTCGTCTGAAGTGATGCAAACTTGCGGAGTAGTCAGGTTGGCAAGAGTAGAGAGCGCCGAGAGGACGTCAGCACGCCCGGCGATGGTGCTCTCCGTTGCCTTGTTTCGCGAGGAAATATGAAAATCGGTGTGGAACCCAGCAGCCAGGAGCTTAGATCGGTGGTTTTTTTAGGGTTGAGGGGAACCGGTGACAAGGATAGCACCTGTGTGATGACTGAGGATTGTGGGAGTGATGTTTGAGACAGAGGGAGCATCTTGTGGAGCTTGACCCAACCAGTCATCAGGGAGTCTCTTCAGGTCCACCCATATCCCCGGCAGAAGCCCAATTAACGGGCAGTATTAAGCGTAGAATATGTGCCTTTGTACAGCATCTCGTTGCAGATCTTGCAGTTGCTTTCTCTTCACCGACCTTTGGGCGTCTCGCCAGCGATTACGACCAGTTCTTCGTCCGAGAGTCCTGCCAAGGTCTCAGCAGAGTAGATCGATGGCAGTGGGCGAGTGACATGACATTCTATGACTTGCCTACAGACGTTGTCGACGAAGCCACCCAAGCTTGGACATCTTTCGTCAGCGTGCCTTCGACGCCGTGGTATCATAGAGTGCGTGCAAGGTGCCACTAAGATGTGGTATTTACCAATCTATTACGGGGATCCACTCGGAGGGTTGAGAAGCACCTCCCACCGGCACTCTGACCAACTTTAGATGTCCACGAATTGGTATCTCTTCACGGCTCCTCGAAGCTAGCTTCGGCTTAAGGGCCCACTTACTTCAGGATTGGAAGGAAATTACCGCTCGAAAGCCGCTAGCAAACCGGTGAGGGGAATGAGGTCCATTAAGCGAGCTCCATCCTGGAACCCATTTGCCTCCTGAGGATGAATACTGAAAGCCTCGAGTACTCTCAGCTGGAGGCCGTAGACAATGTCTTTGAGCGAGTTAGGAATACCTTAGGCGTCGGCTCTTTAGCAATCCGTATGGTGGATAAGTTCCACTTAATACTCTTCGATTCACCCCGACAGTGATCCTTTGTGACCCTATAGAGATGTCCCTTTTTGATTGGTCAGCCCGCACACCGCCCTTTTCCCAATCAACGCCTTTACGCTCCTTGCCCCCGAAAGCTCTCTGCTGGTATTGGACCGTCTAAAGAATAGCTGCCGTAAATCAGCGATCGCCTGGGTGAATTGTACGTCGAACCTTCCGCTCAAAAGTGTGGTGCCACTGTACTAAAGCGGACCCCACCTAGCCTGATCCCATTGTACCAGTATCATTTGATCATTCAGAGTGCACCCTGCAGGGCAGCCCACCGGATGGTGACAACAAAGCTTGCTTCGTGAAAACCCCACCGCTTGGATCCGGGGAGCCCTATTATTTGCTTAGAACGAGCCGCTAAATGCCTGAGAGAGCAAACAAGGAAAGACTCCGACGCCAGGATTATCTAGTACATTCTCTCGTTGAGTCATTTGTCCCGTGATGATCAAATTACGTTGAGATATCCGGATCTAACGGGAAAAATATATAGCCACCGGCGCACCGCACTCGCTACAGGAAATTGAGCAAGCAGTCGACCACCTGCCGACCTAGGGCAACTGTATCCTACCGCGGGTAAGGCTGTCAGTTTATGAAACTCTTTCTGACATCTTTAGAGAATGCTAATGGGAGGGTTTTATCACAGGATTGCTGACACCGTTCCGTTCGCAAAACTGCCCATTGAGAAATTCTACCGAGGATAAAAGTTGGACCTACCATAGAGCTCCCTAGGAATCCGACGTCTCGCTTATCGCCCTTATTCGCGACCCACGAGCATCCCGCCGACTCGTCAGTCAAGTCCCGACCTCGACCTCCCATTCATGAATACAATGGACCAACAGTGCCACCCTCGATCACACCGCGTGTTACTTTGGTTTTGCCGATGGGCGTTTGAGCAGCAGGGCCTTGAGGATAGCGAGCAACCTAGTCTGGCCTCATACCTTCTAATGGTGACCAGTTTGGAAGGTGAATTCAAATGGCTAGGTTGCGCCACGCAAACTAAGGAAAAGGAGAGCTACATTAGCACTCGGATGATATCTCAGCATTCTCGAATATTTTGCTCACCACTTTCTGAAGGCCAGGAGGTGGAGATATCTTTCTCTTTACATGTCGACGACAAGGATGAAGGGATAACGGGGAAAGAAATATTCGTGGTGAGGAAAATGGGGGACAACGACTTCACACTGCGCAAAGATTTCCTGTCCAAGTCTGTTTATCCCGACCTTGAATCACGAGTTGGACTTCGGATGATGGCGCTTGCATTGTCGCATGCTATAGTGTCGACAGTATCGATCGCGAGATTTTCGTCCTTCATGAGTAGTTGTCGTCGTTGGGGGAGATGTGGTAGACGGCAGGGAAGGTCCCCTTGTACGTTCGTCACGCTTCACCACGGTTAGCAGGAATGGCAAACTTGAGATGGATAGACTCATCTCCCTCCCTTCTTCCATGTACTCGTTTGCCGGCGCAGTCGTGGAACGGCCACTCGGGGTGGCCGCACTTAAAGGTAGCCTGCAAGTACACAGCCTAGATGTGGCGATCCGGTAGGGCATCCGTGACGGGATGAAAACCTCGAATGAGCTAAGCGGTGCGGTTGACTTGCTTGGCATCCAGCAAAGAATTTCGAGTTCACCTCCGCTCCTCTTTGTATAACCCCCCCGTGTGACAATTTCGATTCCCCCAAGCACACACGACGTCTACCGTAGCAGGTTCTAAAGAGAGAAGCCGACAATGAATGGCTACAATGAAATTGCAGGTCTTCAGGGCTCTTATCCACGGCTCTCTATCTTCCGGAGATTTCTCCCCTTGAATGCTAGGAACCTGCTCTGTTTGCAGGCTGAGATTGTGGACCTTGAGGCTAAGCTTCGGGTGGCTATCGAGAGCGACCGCAACGCGGCTGATCCATTGAGGCAGCAATTCGAGTACAACATTTCGGCTATGAAAGGCCCACCCGAGCAAGAAACATTTAACCTGCAATGGACCAGAACCCTCGAAATGCGCCGACTGCTCAAAGAGTACAGTACGTCACCATGACCCTCTCCTTCCATGACCATATGCCGGAAAAGACTTGTGTTGACAGCCCTTGTGCCCACCTACTAGACGAAGCCCTTTATCAATGGGTCTTCCTCTTAAAGCTTCCTCCTGTAAACGAGCACGACTTGGGCACACTTCACGAGTTGCTTGAAAAGCCCGCCGGCGATGGAGAGCCGTTTCTGACGTATCATGAATTCGCAACATGGGATGAGGAAAATATCAAAGACTTGACATCGGTGCTCGGACGGCACACTGAGAGAGATTCCTTGTCGAAATTCCTCGATCAAACGGTGCAATCTGTCTACCACAAGTATGTAGGCCACAAATTACATAATCCCATTGAGGCAACCGGGGTGTGGGCGGGTGCCAGAAAACACAAG
>NW_015622577.1:0-10245 GCF_000835495.1 Cladophialophora immunda | reverse complement strand
TGCCGGACATACCGGTTTTTATGGCCAAGTTGTGCAGCCACCCTCTCGACACTCTCGGAAGACAACGAGGATTGACCTTGAAGGACCGTAAGGGCCGCCCAACGGACGTGCCAATCTTTATGGTCAAGTCGTGCAGCCACCTTCTCGACACTCTCGGAAGATAACGAGAATTGACATCGAAGGACCCTAATGGCCGCCTGCTGGACGTGCCGGTCTTCATACTCAAGTCGTGCAGCCACCCTCTCGACACTCTCGGAAGATAACGAGGATTGACCTTGAAGGACCGTAAGGGCCGCCCGCCGGACATACCGGTTTTTATGGTCAAGTCGTGCAGCTACCTTCTCGACACTGTCAGAAGACAACGAGGATTGACGTTCAAGGACCATGAGGGCCGCCTTGATGATGCTTGCGGGCTGGCTCTGTTCTAGGAAGGAGATAACCACCATTATAATGCTTAACTGAATCCTAGGACGTCTCGCTAGCGAGCCTAGAATTGCCACTCTTACTCCTTCAGACTCATTTCGCAGCATGGAGCATACTACCTTTTCTGGAAACTCTATCTCGCGTGCGAGCTCTGCTTGTCCGTGGAAATTGCATTCAAATCGCAGCCAATCGGACAACGTCATTTCCAAATCCTGTCGAACTGAGGTGAAATTGCTCGGACTGTTCGATCTCGTCACTTCGCTCAAACAGTGCATAATTAGTCGCTGGTGTCCTGGTCCCAGAAGGTCGAGTGGGTCCTGGACAACCTCAAAAAAGTGCATAACGTGCGCCTCTTCGTCCTGAAGTAGCCCAGTGACGAATCGCCATAGAATGTTATAGCGTATCGAGTATTTGTGTTCCTGAAGAAACCCAGCAGGTGATAGTTTTTCGGTCCGTCCTTTGATGAGCCGCGACCGTTCGAAGTGGAGGCACTCGAGCTGGTGTTGATTCTTCCAATGTCGGACGAAATACCGTGCTGCGAAATACTCTTGAAAGGTCAAGTGCAGAAAGTGATAATATTTGCGTTTATTTGTCGATGATGGCTCTGACGTCCGTAGGAAAGAAACGTTTTGCAGAATTTTTTTCGGCACGAAAATCTGTTTGAGGCATTCAGAGCTCTCGCATATCGTCTCCACAAGGTCTGCATTAAAGTCCATAATATCATTGTGCAGTCCAGTGAATGCAAGTGTTTCGAGCAGCATGATCTCATCCTCGACGAACATCTCGATTCCTCGTCTTCCCATATCTTGTAGGTCAGTGCTGTGCGGGGGCGAACGATCAGGATGCCGTTCGCACAAACGAACGATATCTTTTCTCCATAATTTCAGCTCAATCGCTTGGTATAGGCATGTCATGGTCTCTGGAGCTTCTACGAAGCTGTCACCATCGTCCCAGGTGAGGCACAATGCATCTAATTGAATCGGGATTCGAACAAGACCCTGAACTAACCAGTGGTCTGAGAGGAATGACTGGATTTTCTCAACTTTGGACGGATCGGAAAGTGATTTTCTAAGATAGGTCGTCACTTGTTCCGGGTAGAATCCAATCGTCTCCAGCTCCAGGTCAAAGGAATCGAGGCCACGCGGGAGAGTCGCGTACGGTCGAGATGTGATGACGACATTAGGCCGATTTAAGAGATAGAGAAGTAGTTGGAAAATATCGCTATCTTTCGCAAAGTCCTGTGAGACTTCATCCAAGCCATCGAGGATGAAAAGGGTGTGCGTAGACTTTGGATCATTGATCGCCTTGTGTAATTCAAGGGCGGCAGACTCAGGATATTCGTGGGTAGAGAAGAAGACATCACTGAACAGATTTTGGATCTTGTATCCCTCAGCCCTACCTTTTAACCTCCGCAGAGGTATCCAGAGGATACGGTAAAACAGGTTCGTCCCACATTCCGGCTGAGATAAAATCAAAGACAATCTTCTTGCACAGGGGGGTCTTTCCTACCCCGGCCTGTCCTCGAATGAGGATCCGTCTAGGGAGATCCTTATCGCCGTGACGCCCTCGGCGCGGATCGAAGATTGCTGGCAGTGGAATATGTGTTCCTTCGTACCGCTCTTTGACATGAAGTCGCGTAAGGAGCGAAAAGGGGGATGATTGGTGTGCAGTTTGGTTGTCTCCAGAAAACGCGTTCTCGTCTCCTGAGGAGGGTGCATCTTGATGGTGCTGTACAATAGCAAGGTTGATGTAACACTGATCCATCTCTAGGTCGTGTCCTGAGAGTCTCTCAATTCTGAGATTTGTCGCACTGTAGCATTTCTGTCGAATCCAGGTGTCGATTGTCTCTATTGATTGTCTCTTCAACGATTTCTCAATCTCTTCTAGAAGTCGAACACGCGCTTTGTCTCGTTCCCCGTATATCAGAGGTATCGACACATCAAAGATCCCGAGTAAACAGTATGCCTGGTCCTCTTTCTTCTTCGTCTTCCGTTTGAGAGCCCACCGCATGCGTTCGTCCACACTGAATTGAGATAAAGGCGTGCCGCGGAGCGCCATAATAGGAATATCGGTGATCTCGTAGATGGGCTGTTCGAGGGTGCTCCTACTACCTAACCGCTGCCCTTCTCGCGAAAAAAAACTCGACCGACGACGGCGCCAGTAGTTCTTGAAGCGTCCACCCCCGTGTGAACCATTTGCTGTTACGGAAGGCCCGCTCCCAGGTCCGTTCTGTCGGGTCTTCTCCGTCAGGGATTGACACGTCGGCCAGGTAGACATAGCACTTGACGGCATCGCGGTACCAGCGAAACATCGAGTTGATGGCTTCCGAGTATTGCGTATTATTCGCTTTATTGATGCAGCATGTGTCCACCCAGAAGTAATCGAGGTTGTCCTTCTTCGCCTGCTCGCCGCAGAACCGGATCTTCGCATAGCTAGCCTTGCTCTTGAACGATTTGTGTTTGAGGTCGTCGAAATCGACCTCGTCCTTATCGTCTCCCCACGTATGCGAGAGGATGGCGTAGGGGGGAATACCGTCGTGAAGATCCTCGGTCAGGCTGAGTTCGCCCTGATCGTCGAACTTTAGAAGCCGCATGGTGTCGGGTAGGCACTAGCGGCACGTTGTAAGTATGTGTGCAGCCTGAATAAGTACACCGTGCCTCGCACGGCTTAAAAAGCTCGAGCGCTCGTTGTGACCCTCTAGGGGATACCACTCTGGCGGACTGATCAGGCGAAGAGAGGTAGTCGTGGCGGTTGGAATGACGGCGAGGTAACGGCTAAGGTGGTTGCGAGGCGGGTGCGGTAGACGCTGGACAGTCATGGCGGACTCAACGCTGTGCAGCCTTTCAATGCCGGACCATGGCCAAGACTGGCCCAGCGATTAAACTGACGCATTGTGAAGAGTATGCGATCAGGCTGAAGGTGTATATTCAGACGGCGCAGTCGCCTGCACGCGGTAGCGTGGTGCCTGCGCAGAGAGTAGGCACGAGGATGGGGGCTGAAATGTGTGGCGTGGATCAGACTGGCTAAGTAAGGTTAATATAATTAGTAAAGTACGAAACCGCCTTCAAATGACAGCCTATCAAGCTGCTATTGACGTGGTCGCCTAAATCAGAAGGCCGTCCAGTCCGTAACAATACTGCACCGGCACGGTTATTACGTCCGTGCCAAGCGATCTCGGCTGGTCCTCGGATCTTGAGGGAGGCCCACTTTATCGCATGCAGACCGTGCACCAGGTAGGCAATGCACCACAGCACCCACCAACGACGGAGTCGGTCCATCTCAGACATTATTATCGTGCAAGATAAGTGAGCTGGCAGCCCATGACTGCTGTCTACTATGCTGAGCAAGGGAGTATTGGTCTGGCCGAGACGCCGGAAAAGAGGAGAGCCGAAAGGGCACGACTGATTTCAGGGCGTAATGGTCACACCAGGGTGGTAATTTTATACATTATGCAAGTATATGGGTAATTCAATAACCATGCTACCAGCTCCTTTCCTCCGATGAGCAATATTCGGCGTTTGTGTCGGATAGAGAGGTGTGCAAAGTACAAGTGGGGCCATGCCCAGGGCATTTCATTGCATAGGGATGCACGTTATAGCCGTATAGCGATTCTAAATCTGAAGGCGGACCTTCCTAGACGGGGTAGGAGGAGACGGGCAGAGCTGCTCTTACTGTTGAACTGCTTCAGCGGTTAAAGACTTAAAGTGTCTCGGGAGAGCTTTGTGCACCTTGTCGGCGTCGTAATCGTCGTCGCAGTCGCCGTCACCGTGGCGATCATCGTCGGTGGGATTGGGCGATGGAACCGGCGAGATCTCGAGCGGAATCTCGCTCCTACGTAGCAACGATCGAAGAATCTAGCCTCGGATGGTCCTACGGTACGGGGAATAGCGTATCTGAACAAGAGATGAAGCGGCCAGAGGAAAGAGCTAGGCGAGGGTCAGAGCTTGTCAACTTTCTAGAGCTTACGTTTGCCAATGAACATCTGCGGAGCTTTGGGCCCGTTCCGTCACATTCTCATCCGGCCAGGTCTCCGCCCCGAATGTCTCGGTGACGAAGGTACCGCTCCCGAAGACCGGTTTCAGCAGCACACGAACGTGAGCGACTGGAAGTGCACATCCACGATCTCGCTGACATCCATCAGGTACCTTTCAGCGCCGTCGAAAGAAAGCGCAGGCGGCACGAGAGCTAACTTGGAGGAAACACCGTCGGGCATGTTTCACATAGCAAGACTAAAATCCAACAAAAGGAGAGGGATTTGTGACCTACATATCGCGCTGCATAAAACGCCAGATAGAGGATCGTGACGCACTGAAAGCGCCGCGCCGGAAAGGTGAATTTCAGATAACCATAGGCTGCGAGCAGTCCGGTGACCCCGACGTCTTCTATTATGCAGGGTTAACGCGCTGGCCCACGCAGCATAGGAGACACTCAACGAACTGGAATCTCGCAATATTCCATTCACATACTGGCACCTCGTAGCCGATGATATCCAGTAGAATAATCAGCCTTCCAGGAATAGGCGTCCACGGCCCCTTCGACATCTTCATTCCCAAACGCATCCTCGCTGGTTAGAGATAGAAGCTCGGACAGGTCGGGTTCAGCACCGCCATCACTCTCCAGGCCCAGGTCAAGTAATTTGGTGTCTATATCCCACATCCTGTTTGAACAATATTCCTCCAACACGTCGTCACAATCAGGAGCTCACCAAGTTCGCTAATACGACAGAGATATTACAAAGACCCAGCAGACAAAACTCAGCAGACAAAACCCAGCAGACAAAACCCAGCAGACAAATCAGAGATACTTGAATACGGCTGGTTCGAGATATCTTTGAGAAATGCAAAGGGATATGAAAAGCATAACAGCTCCACGAGATGCCTGCGTCCTGAGGTCATATTGAACATGTTGGAACTCTCTTCTTGAACTTTGCGGCCGAGGCAGCTACTCAATTTTCCTCTCTTGAGAGTCAATTGCCATTGGCCTCCTTACTGCGCTGAGACCTTCAAGGGGGGTTGGGAAACGAGCATGCGTATGCCTGCGTAATCTGGTCCCAGGGATATATGACAATTTGGCCGTCGTTGGTCGTGATACTGATCAAGACCTCATCGGCTGAATAGTGTGAGATTGCCTTCCGCCCAGCTAGCCAGATAGAGCCACCCTCCAAGATATGTGTGCCGGGCCGTTCATCGTATGAACTTCTTCCATCTGCGATGACAACTGCTAGTTATCTTTCCATCTGATAATGAACTGGTCTGCGAGGTCTTGCGCTTCATTGAAAACATTATCGAAGTGACATATGCGGAGATGCAGTAAGGCCGGAACAGGGGGACGAAGCAATAATATTCGAAACCCTTGGTGCGGCTGGCAGTGACTTACTACCATATTCATCAGTATTAAACCAAGGAATTCCAGAGGCTGGGGCTCCTGGGCCTACGTTCGAGAGGGTGTTGGCATAATCAAGGAGGCTGATCATGTCGCCCGGGGGTGTCAAGGAGCCGGCACACATGTACCGGCATCGAACTGAGTTGAGAAATTTGCAGGCCGCGGCCGGGTCGAGCAGGTACTCTCAGGTGTGAATATTGGCGACATGGGAGAGTATCTTCGAGAAAGAGAAGGTAAATTAGTGTAGCGATTGTGGGCGTACAAAGACGAGTCTGAAGATCGGCTCCCTCGCTTCTGAAGGCCAGAATACCACTGATGTGAACGAGGGAGCAGGAGGCGGGCTGCCCATCTGCAAATTCGTCCCGACATGGTAAGATGCTAAGTCTGAAGATCATTGTCATCATTGTCAGGAATCGCTCGCCAGTGAACTATCTAATAAGTACATTACCTATCTATAGGTGCAGAACGACAGCGATTCCGAAGCTAGGGAGCTTCGAAAGGTAGCCTGCGACCCATATGCGTATACAGTGATGTGCAAAGGTGATGAATGAATTTGCACTGAGCAGCCTCCTTCAGCGAGGGACGGAGACATGGCACGGTGGAGACTATGCGACGACCATCGACCTAGTCCTGGCATCTGAAGAATTGGCAAATAGAGGCAGTCCGTGCCCTAACACCAAGGCTCGACCCTCGCCCTTCATCAAACGACGGATGACGACCGATTTGACACAACTACGGCGCATCTACGCTTACTGGAAGAACCGCGCCCGAACAGAGAGACGTGCGGGATAGACCAGTGCAGCGCTCGAAATCATGGCAAAGGGGGCATCCAAGCAATACCACAACGCCATCCGACAATCGAGGTATACTGGAGAAGCTTTTGCGATGGATCGAGGCATTCTCCCCGTAACGCACGGCGATGATCTGGGCAGTCTTCTGGGATCCGTAACCTCCTATAAGCTGGCTTGCCTTAAGGCTCTCCATTATCCCCAATCCTATTCCTCTTCTTTAATGCCGATCTCGTATAAAGACGAATCGACAGCTATGGAGGAGCGATAGCTTTCGTGGACGACTTCACGGCATGGGTTGTAGGGCCTACGGCACAAAGCAACCGAGAAGGTATCGAAGCCATCATTAAGGATACTCTGGACTGAGAGAGGAGAAGCGGAATGACATTTGAGGCGAAGAAGACAGCAGTTATACACTTCACCAAGAAATCATACAGTACAAGACCTCCACGGACTCCTTCACCATTAATGGACAAACTGTTGAGGCAGCAATGGAGCTCCGGCGACTGAGGGGGTCTCTCGCTCTCTCGCCGTGTCAACGGCTCGACAATTGTTCACATCCAGGGTCGCGCCGGTGTACGTCTTTAAGAAGCTCTGCTCACTTCCAAGCGCGCGCAGGAAGACGAGAAAATCCGTCGCAGGCGGGAAACTCAGGACAAGGAATCGGCTCTTATCTTGGAAGCGCCCTCGGTCCAGCCGTCCTTGATGTTGCACCATGTTCAGCCAGATACTGCCTGTTTATTCCAGTATTTTTCATGTAATCTTTCCAAAGTTTCCTGGGAGCCAAGGAGCCAGTTTATTAGCGTTTCCCAAGCAAACTAGTTCGTAGTTGACCCTTCAGAAGGTAGGAGAACTTCCTTGGTTTCACGGCCAATAGCCCCCTGAGAGACCTTGAGAATAGGGCCCTACCTGATTGCCTATCTGCAGTGGCAACTGCGCCTGTGGATAGGCCATTAATGGCGGCAGAGACAGGTAGGCGGCAGGACTGGGCGTAGATTCTATAAAAGATAATTGCTGTAACTAGGTCCTCCGCCGCAATGCCCTGTTCGTGTTGTTCCTCCTGTTCCTGCGCGATCTCTCTGTCGCGATCGTCCTGTGCCATTGTCGCGCGCCGATCGATCGTTTCGCGCCGTCGAAGGGCTATCTCGTTGATGCGGATGAAGAGGGGCATGTTTGCGGATTCATCGTTTAACCGGTTGCGGAGCTTCGTTTGCACTAGGTTCATCTGTGAGAAGGCTCTCTCAGAGGGACATTGATCAGCAATCAAATGAATGACCCTTAGGGCCACCGCAGTAAGTGGAGGGTAAGTATCGCTCTGCCACTGCCAGAACTCCTTTGGCGTCAGGCGTTGTTGCCAGAGTCTAGACTGGCGTGAAAGCCCTCGTCTCGTGCCGTGTATTGTAGAAAGCCACTGCGCGCTTGATCAGCCAGTCTAGGTGGAACTAACTTAAGTAACCCCTGTACACCGAGTGCCTTTTCATGGCGTTCTCACTGCAAATTGGTGTTGTGAGGTATCAGGCGGAACGCAAGATCGTGAGTTCTACATAGTTGAATTCGTCGACGGTCCTCGAACAACTGCCAGATCAACGTCCAATTGAGACTTTCAGATGATCGTTGAATTGCGCCTAGTTGTTGCCTCAGGTTTAACCATCTCTCCTTGACCAGGCCAAGGTGAGAGCGCTCGCTTTGTGACTGAGTTATCGCCATGTTGATCGGCTTGAGAAGACGCTCAAGTTGACTGATAGTAACCCAGAAGTCGTTTGTTGTAAAAGGACAGATCTCACGTAACGCGAGGTCTCAAGATTTCTGTAGATCCTTGTCCCATTGACTGCTGAATCCAAAGAGATTAGATCTGTTTTCAACAGCGCCGTGATCAGGTTATAATGAGAGCCCCAGCGAGTCTCTGCGGCAAGGGCGAATGGCGAGGTCTTACCGTCTCGTTACAGTTGAATCTCTCGAAGTCCTGCCAGTTGTTTTTGAGGCGCGTTTGAAGTGAGAGATGATTGAATTGCCATCTTTGATTGCCTCGGAGATCCTTAACCAGGAGGTTAAGGCGATGAGAGTCGCAAGGGATTGTCAGGATATGGCCCAATTGATCCACCTCTTTGAGTCTTACCCAGACGTCCCGCATAGTCGAATAGGTGTCAGAGCAAATGGCAGAGATTCGTTCAGGTTGGTTATTCGCGATAGCAAGGAATCGAGGCACGAGATCGGTGGTAACTCTCGCCGCAGAGAGTCTCTCGCTACCGTGTTTGTAATTGTCAATATAGAAGGTGCCTCTTGAGGTCTGGACTGAGACATTCGTTGTGCGCTTACTGTTGATATCAGTTGAATCGTCGAACGTGATTGTGAGGTACTTTCCACGTTGATAATGGCTGCGACCTTGGCGCTAGTCTGGTCGTAAATCGCAGGTAGAGAGGTCTCTGTGAGTAGACGACGGTAAGGTTGTTTCCGGGCAGGATTGAGCATCTGGATCCAGGCCTTAATGGCAGGGTTTTCGAAGATCGATAGAGGTAAGTTGGCATCGATAATCGCGCGTCCGGCGGCGCCGTGCAGCGGCGCGAGAGATTCGATTGTTCTGCTCCTTTGACAGGTTCAGATTGAGTGCTGGTTGCGACTTCTGCGCTCTGAGGATAGATCGAGCGAAGCGAGATTGAAACCTGAGTGGTCGCTTAGAGTGGTCGTCCTGGAAAGGCTTGCATTCCATTAGATGGTTGCGCTGGCGAGAGGCATTCGTCGCCAGAATAAATCGCAATGGCGGCACTGAACGCGTGGAGTTCTCTCGTCTGGAACCTCGCGGAACTCGTTGCGAGCAGCGAGATCTGCGACTCGAGGCATTCTGAGGCAAGAGATCGTTGAGAATAGGCAGTTTGAGGCAGTAGTCGTTGTTTAATCGAAGCTGTTGTAAAGCATTTACAGGTGTGTAAGTGCGCACAGTTTACGCGTTAAAGTGGCATTCCTATAGCGCGATAATCTCGCGTTGTATGAGAGAAATAAGGGTGGTTAAGGTGTATTTTAGTGCTGTGGACTAAATACATTCCTCATACAAATTACTAGGCACTAATATTATAGCGTACTTTTTTAGTGCATTGGGGGCCAAATAGATTCGGTATTTGTCACGGCCTGGGCGCGTAAACACTCTTCTGTCGCGTTCACCGCACCACTGTTAGTTAGACTCCTTCGTCTCAGAATTCATATCATAATTGCACCCTTAACAGTGATCTTTCCTGTTCTAGGTTGCGCCGTGATACTTTCTGAGACCGTCTTCATCAACCGGCTTCTCGCAGAACTCTGTGGAACTTGCACGCGATCGCATCAAACCAAGAACCACTGAGTTCCCCCGCCTAAACGCGTTCAAGCCGAACAAACATCAAACTTGACTGCTTTGATTGCACCGGCATGAGATCGCATCGAACCCAGTGACTCAAAGACCAGTTAAGGTTTCACCTTTTCTTCCAGGCCGCAATGTGGTCGTTAAGGGCCTTACTACTCGTTCGACGAGTGGTCAACAGATCTCTCAGCTTCGTGACTTGGATATGTGCCTGGAGCTTTCAGAATCAGGATTCTCCATCTTATCCGCCCGTGTCATGGACGCCCGGGCTTCGTCAAGAAGCCTTCGAATGGCTTCAGCTAACTCGCGGAGCTTCTCCCT
>NW_015622576.1:0-10528 GCF_000835495.1 Cladophialophora immunda | reverse complement strand
GACGACTGACAGTCATGACTAATAGTCATGACTATGACTATCGGAGCTCGGTGACTATGACTATCAATCGATAGTCATAGTCGTCATGCATTGCGCCCAGGCCCTCTCAAAGGGCTTCTGTTAGATGGCCGTTTTGATTGGCGTTCCCTGAGACAGTAACTGCCAGAGGTCCTCAGGTGGGTCGTCAACAGGTTCCGCCGGCCTCATGGTGCCGACCCACTGTGATTTATTTACCTTGGATCCTAGGCCACCGGGCTCTCGATCGAAATTACTATACGGAGTAAATTACTCCGTACCCCTCGATCATATCGGTACAATACGCATATTCATCCCTTGATGCATAAATTCGATCTGCATCCAATCTGTATCGCCCGTTCCTGCCTTTTCACCGAGGTGTTCATTGTTTAAATCTATTGGCCAGATGTGACTGCATCGTTTGGAAAGCCGCCGCAGAAATGGTTTGAGAGCTGATTACTGAGCGTCGAATGTTATCTGGGATTCCAAAAAGCGAGCTGTCGAACTAGCAGGATCGTGAATGGGTCATGGATTGGTCTGTCTGCCTATGCCTCTTCTCAGGCCAGGTCTGAGCGTCTATATACAGATTGCTAGGTGCCAGGAAGACCTCTCCTGAGTCCTGCCATGTCGCAAGATCTCCTGGCACTAGGCGCAATCAGGTAACGCCTGAAGCGCACGTAAAACGGCAACTGTCTCAGGCGCAACACGAGCATTGAGCTAGCCTTGAAATCGACGTAGAGCACGGTCGCGAGGATTGAGATTTTGGCGGCCTCGTAGAGCGACCGCAGGGCGTGGAGGGTGATAGCCTATCCGGGGCAATGGATGCTCAGCATCTGAGAGTTTTTTCTGAGACTACGTTCCAAAAGTCGTGGGATACTGTATGTGGGTGGGAGTGAACGAATCTGAATGACTTATGAACCGACGCGTGATTCTGCACTAATCGCTACGGGCCCAAGCCGAGCTCTTCCGAAGCTTATTGTGGATGTGGTGCATTGCACCAATTAGCGTCACCAAATTGCGTCTCCTGATTAAACTAGGCGTAGTCAAGAGGTGGTATTCGGCGTATTAGAAGCCGCCCGTTCACAATGCCTAAGCTCAATCCGGGTCTGGATTTGATCAACCCCTTACTTCTCCCACCTTTCTTGCGAACTTGCGCGTCCGTAGATTTCTATATGTCTGAAGATGGCCATCGATTCAACAGCTCACTATGCTTCGTTGATACTGTAGACTTTCTTTCGAATGACAAGGTACTAGAAGTAATCGCCGAAGTCGGCCAGTGGCCTACACATGCTGACTTTCCCGGTGAGAGGATTCTTTCTGTGATTGATCAACAACTGTGTGCATTGCACAACTCTAACCCCGATCTTGGCCAAAGCCAAAGTTTCACGATTCTTGGCGACGAAGAAGGGCCAGGAATACAATGCCTATCGGTATTACGCATCGACACTTTGTTCCTTGTCGATTGCAGCTTTTTCATCATTGGCCCATAGCCTTCTTGGGAAGACACTAGGGCTATTTGGAATGAAAGCAGGGTGAAGCAAGGGTTTTACCCAAGTCTTCTTACCTATCCGCGTATCAACATCTTCGAGCCCTGGGTATACCATACCGTACCCATCGGAGCGCCTCTCTTCACGACCATCATCCCTTCTCCTACGTGCATGGTGTGTATTTATCCATTGGCGACGCTCTGGCCTTGCCTCAAAGAGACAGATCCAACGCCGGGCGCAGGACGCTTCCTGCACCTCGGGTCGGTGCTTGATTCTCTCCGGCTCGTCTCACCGACACTGCACAACGCGATATCACTTCATCGGCGAATATATGTGCCCTTTTTCATGGTTCAACTTGAGTCGGTATCGTCTTGTTCCATGTTTGACCATCCTACTCTTTTTAACCCATGTTTCAGTCGAATGCGCCAAAGGAAACGACAACAGACGGATCTGAACGGGCTCCACGTGGCGCGACGGTTCTACCAATACCGTATCCTCGAAGAGATATTTGCGATTTATCCTCCGGGTATGTGTTCATCGTCTTAAGATCAATAGAGCTCAGGGAGGTTGGGAGGATCGTTGAGGGCCGAGACACGGTATTTTCATGCTGCAGTAGCTGCTGAAATATTGAGACATCATCCTTAACGAAGAATCAACCCGGAGACATGATCAACACGGGAAAAATCTTGAGTGAACAAAATCTGCGGCAGCTTGACCAGTGTGCGCCACTGCCAGCCTGCGGCTGAAGCTTCCCCTAACCAGGGCGTCAGATCCAGCCCGCTGAATACAGGGGATGCGGGCCCAATCAGTCAACCCCAAATACCTATTTCACGTGGTTATAGCATTCCGATCGAGTTGATCTTAGTTCTACGGAGTACATAGTACTTGTAACCCCCTGCACGATATTGAGATTAGGTGCTGATTCGCCTCAGAGACGCCAGCGTCAAAACCCATCTGTCCAGTTTTTGTGGCTGAGACTTCCGGATTCCTTTTGCCGCGGATCCTCGACAAGGTTGACTCTTGCATCTTTCCCGAGCTACGCTGAAGCTGAACAAGGAACGATTAAGCACCCTTTCTCTTCCAGAGTCCTTCCATTTCTGTATGCGGCTGGCAATAATACACGCTGGAAGAAAGAGCGCGAATCGTAGATAGAAAACTTCGGCGGCTTCTGTTATGACGTCAGCGAGGCTCTAGGACGGCAAAGCAGCTTTTCTGCCATAGATACGACCGTGTCCGTTGTCGCGGTGCCAGTGTTTCGAGCTTGACAGTCATTCTGAGTCTTTTAGAACAGAGCTTACAGAGCGATACATGTTTTGGCCAAGCCCTACATCGTTATGATTCGTCATTAAGATCACCCCGCTAGACTATATAAAGAGAAAGCGTGGTTGGAAACGAAAGTTGCAACATGTCTGTAACTACTAGTAATTATTGGTGAATCGCTTTGTGCTTAAGGCTAAGTTGATTCGTCACTCCGCTGTTTCTTTTCGTCCCACCATTTCCTTGCGTTCCCTTCACTGCTCAATCCTCGCCGATAGTGACTTAGAATCCGACTGCATGTTTCTGCCAATCGGTGTGACACCAAGGCGTACCGATCGTATGTAGATTCGCTCATCCCGCTCTAGAACGTACACAGACCGGTCGATGCTCTTCGTCTCTACAGGTCTCGCTTCTCCACCAACAGGGGGTAATCGCTGACGTTTTTCCAGGAAGCCAATATCCAGTGACAAAATCCGGGTCAAGGCAGCCGCGCTGCGCGCCCTCTGATAAATGGTCAGTAATCCGTCGTGACTGCTCTCGGTGGCGGGAAAGACACTTCGTCTTGGCAGCTGGCTCGAGCCATGTCATTCCGGATTGGATACTGTCTATACAGTACCTCTCTATGACGCCTCAGGCGAAGGTTATCCACGAACTCCCTCAATTATGTATAACAGCGAGCGCTGCAGCGCCATCCGTACAGGCTCGGCCGCAATGATAAGCAACTTAAGGCACTTCTGTGGCTATCTTGATCGTTGTACGATGAACAACACAACTATATTGGGTATACTATGCCGTCACATTCTCGATTCCGGGGTCTACCACAAGGTCCGGAGTATATCCATCTCATTAGGGTGTGACAAACCCTCACCATCATCCTGACTGGCTCAAGGAGCCCGGTCATTGAGGTGGCGATTCGGCCATTCCAACGACATACTTGCGGATCGTCACCCACCTCCTGCCGTCGGTGAGGACCGTGGTCGTAGGATCATAAAACACCTAGCGCCTTCACAGGGAGGTGAAATGAGCGCCTTTCGGCGGATCCATCAGGCGTGCGTGGTTGGTCTATCTCTGGACTATTCGTGGGGCAGTTGTACAGTATGAGTGGATTGGTGAACGAGAACGCTGAAGACTTGACTTATAGCACAGGATTCAACTACCGAGTTTGGACTTCTCCACGACGTGAGACTGTCCCGGCGAGCTGGGTGACGATCCCCCCCGTCGCGCGTTTCTCCGTCGCGGTCAATGTATATAACAAACCTTCGACAGGACCGTATCGGTTATGGACTTCACGGACAATACAGCCCCGAAATTCGGAGTGCTACCTTCCCTCATAGATTGCAGGTCAGGCGACAATGACGGCTAACATCATAGACCTAGGTGCACTAAGCAGGTATGACATCTCCCTCGAGACGGCCTTCGTGCCTGAGGTTGCGACGGCGACATCTCTCCCTCCTCCATTTGCACCGATAGAGGGCCTCCTTTCGCATCCTCCGTTGCCAGAGGCGATCTCCTCAGGGGAGCTGCGAGACAAGGTCCGCGAGCTCCCCCTGTACCGACCGGGTGACTGCTCAAGATTGTCACTGGCCGAGAAACGGCGAATGTTGGTCATTCTGACCTTCGTCGCCCACGGATACATCTGGGGCAACGGTGTGCTGCCGGTGATAGACCGGCTCCCAGAGTCGATATCCGTCCTCTTAGACCGCCTGAGTGCAGAATTGGGTACGGCACCGTTGGGAACGTACGCCTCTACGGTCTTGTGGAATTCACGGCGGAAGGACGAGGCGAAAGGTTGGACGTTGGACAACGTATCCATCGACCTCACATTCACGGACACCACGGATGAGAATTGGTTTTACAATGTGAGGTGGGGTGCACCACTCTTTTGATTCTGCATCTTCGGCGACTACACTTCCTGGGTCTGCTCAGAATAGTCCGCGACTAACGCCAAGATGTTTAGTGTGTGCGTGGAAGCAGCCGGAGGGAAGGCACTATCGAGTCTCCTCCAGGTCTTGTTCGAGATCCGCGAGGACAGTCCGCGCCGAGTTCACATCCAAGAATGTTTCCTCGAAGCCCAGAATTCTCTGGGTAAAATGCTCGTCATACTTAAAGAAGTTGCTCGAATGAACAACGCGACTTTCTACCAGAAGATACGACCGTACTTTGGGGGATGGAGCCTCGTCAACAACCGAGGGGTCCACTACGACGGGGTTGATGAGCCGTCCACGTATCGGACGTACGTCGGGATCTCGGCCGCTCAGTCGTCCCTCTTCCAGGCCTTCGATATCATCTTGGGCATCTCCCACGGTGAGTTTGTAGCAGCTTACCTCCGGAACATCCGCACGCATATGCCATCCTCCCACCGGGAGTTCTTGGGCCACTTGGAGACCGATTTTGGCGGAACTCTCAGCAGCTTTATCGACCATCAGCCAGATCTCGCAGATGGCTATCATCGATGTCGTCGTATCCTGCGCGATTTCCGCGCGACTCACAAGAGCTTCGCTAAGCGGTACGCTGTTGAACCGGCATCTTTCCCTGGTCGATCTTTCGGACTGGCGAGGCTGCGAAGTGACGGCGGCGGAGTAGAGGGCGCTGGAGGAACACGTCTGCTGGAATTTTTGGAAGAAATTCAGCACGATACGATGAAAGTTTCGTCACCCTCGTTACCTTCGTCACCCGTGTCGAGTAGGGGTCCAGGAATAAGTTAGCTGGCTTGTTCTAGTGAGATAGCTAGAGTAATTGTTGGCGGACGGTCTGTCAAAGACACTCCCGTCCGTCGACGTCCAGATTGGGAAAGTCTGTAAGAGAGGGTAAAAGGGAGGAAAAGGAAGAGAGAGACAAAAAGCGAAAAGACAAAAGAACAGTCCAAAAAAAAAAAAAAAAAAAAAGGAAGAATAGAGGGGTGAGAAGAATGGGCCGGGGGGAGAGGGGGTGATTACCCAGAAGTCAAGTCTGATAGGATTATTTACTGTAATTCAGCTCCATCTCGCCTTCATGAAGTATCTAGCAAGATCTTCACGACTTGAATAATACAGTGTTTGGTCGTCCCCAAGGTCACCAATTTCGTGCCCAATGTCCTCCTTCGTCAGGGATCTCCTAAACGACATTCAGACTGGACATTTACCCCCCTCTTTCTTGTTCGCCAAAATAAAGCGGATACTAGCAGGAGGGAAAGAAGAACGAGAAAGTACGAAAATACCAAAGTCGATGAAAAGATGAAGGACGGCGGAAAGTTCAGTTATGGAAGGTAGGATATAGTACGAAGAAAACGAACAGAGTCGAGAAGCAAAACTTCCAAAAAATCTAAAGAGATGACAATGCCGCACCCTCTACCAGCTATGGTTTCAGTGCGCTAGGCAAATTCTATCAGGTCACCGGAAGATAGAAAAGGTTACAACTTCTCTGGCTTATTGCCGACATCTTTCAGCTTAAGAGCAACCGACGTCCAAATCCCTCTACTGTACACGATTTATCTCGACGGTGAACGATCAGCACCCACCTCAGTTATATTGGTCAATCTCAGCAACTATTTACCGCGCAATATGGTTGACCTGCCTCGCACGTTGTCCATGCCCTTGCGCTTGGCAGTGGCGATACTCTGCGGTGTCTCCGCCAGCTTTGCCACGCCGGCCCTCAAACACCGCGGCGAACCATCGGAAATGCAGCTCACGTTCCAGACGACGACTTCCGATTTGACCGTTACTGTTCCTCTGGACAATAACACATATCCCATTACCGAACTGCAATGCGACAGGCAGGACTGCAAGAACATCGAAGTGACGGCGATCATCGACGTTTCACTGCCCGCGATGCATTTCATCTGTACCGTTTATACAGACCCGAAAAACTACCTGGGAGAAATCGTCGGGGCGGGTTGGCAGATCACGCCTCCAGCAACAATCACGGACGTAGTTTGCGCCAATAATCCCTGGCCTGATAAATTAGTTTAGCGTGAGCCGTTCAAGGGGCCCCCGTCTCAATTGACGGTTTCGATTAGTTTCTAGAGGCGAAAACTTCCTCGATCGCCAATCTCAGTTGACGACTTTGACGAAGTGAGGGTGACGAGGATGAGGGGGCAAGGGCAACATAGGAGTGAGATTTTAGATCAATATAGCTCCGTGTTTTCTTCTCATTGTTTTTGCTTCTATCGTCACACCGGTCGGCGGACACAGACGTCGGTATTCTACAGGACCACATGGGCAGAAGGCTATTTCCGTCATGGCACTCCTCAAGGCCTTGCTCGTTCGACACTCGTCGGCCGTCTAGCACAATAAAGCCTGTCGCCCGCGTCTCGGCGCGATGTCTCGAAAACGGGGCCGTGTGCGAAGGTTGAGCTGACGAGTGAACGGAGGAAGATGCCAGCCTCCTTCTCTGTAAGCTTCCCGATAGCTGTCCATATTTCCATTCCTGGCATTAAACCTAGGTAAAGTTTAACTCGCCCATCATGGCTGTATTGCCCGCTCACCATCCTGAGTAAGGCCCGGCCGGGGAAAAGCAGGGGAGAAATACTGGATGACGAACAGAGATACATGATGAGTGGCCGCGTCGAAGGAACTCTACGGCGGAAGCTCCACTGATGAAGATACGTAATAGATAGAAGTCGCGCAATATTAGCACCGAGTCCGCCTTGACGTCCGTATCAGGAAAAGCAATGCGGAGGACGAAAATCAAGGAGAAGTAGCGGCGGAGCTGGAGTTATAAAGTGTATTTGGCCGGCCATGTCACTATTCTATCTTGTCCTTCATTCCTGTCTTTCAGCTACAGTATCATGGACGCTTTGACAGAAAATATTCCAGGTACGGTCCGCCTCATCGATGTGCAAGAGGTGATCAATCTGGTTCCGCAGCCTTCAGTAAGACCATCGCTCGTGCCCGGTCGCTTTGCTTGTCCGATTGCCTCTCCCTCACCACAGCTGACTCCTTCCAAGCACGACCCCGATGATCCATTAAAATGGACCAAGAAACGCAAAACCCTAGCGATGGCATGTATACTTGCCTACACAATCGCGGTCGGAATATCCTCTGCGGCAATCTATTCAGTTTTCGAGAATATCTCGGCGCACACCGGCTTGAATTTGTCCACGTTAAACCAAGGCACCGGTTATATGGTGAGGGTCTCGTTCTGTTTTCGCTCACATCATTCCTTCTGGGGATTGAAACATCACAACATTTCCCACCCCTGCCTCCTTCTAACCCCCTTCTCCTCATTCAACCCTGGTTCGGTGACAACTTCGATCTCCCTTGAGTACACGAGTCTCTCACTTCCTCCACGAATCAGATCTGTTCCGGCCTGACCCGAGATTTACAGTTCCTCTCTTTCGGTTGGGGGTGTCTCTTTTGGCAGCCTCTGGCTCTGCAGTACGGCAAACGTCCGGTCTACCTGTTGAGCACCATCGGAACCATGGCGGCCATGATATGGGCACCCTATACCTATTCTCAGCCGACGTGGATAGCGAGCAAAGTGCTGCAAGGCTTCTTCGGCGCCCCGATTGAGAGCCTATGTGCCATCAGCGTGACAGACCTAGTATGTCCGCCAATTTCTTCAAGGAGGAGGAAGTCTTCCCGAACTCCAAGCCTTCCACCCCGGCCTGGAAAGAAGGTCAGAACAGATGATTGACCTTTGTGCCGCAGTATTTCGTCCACGAGCGAGGCTTCTACACCACTCTTTACGCTTTGGTTCTGTCTGGAAGTAGCACCGGCGCCCCCATCGTCGGTGGTTTCATCGCGGACGGACAGGGTTGGCAATGGGTTCTGGTAAGCTCGATGATCCGTCTCATTCGACCCCCTCAATTCGACTCCCTGGCTCGAGTTCCACTATCTGACAGACGGGCGGGCCCGGTCGTAGTACTGGTGCGCCATCTTGTGCGCCGTCGTTTTCGTCCTCCTTGCCCTCTTGATGGAAGAGACCAATTATTCTCGGTCTCGCATGGATCCAGTCCGAGAGATCAATTCCCCTCTAGGGAGCCCGATGGGGGACGGGAAGTCTGAAGGACCGGACTCTCCCTGGACTCCAGTCAGTGCCAGTGATTCCACGGCTGCATTTGGCCACGCCGGTAGCTTACCGCGAACCAAGAAGACGTGGTTCGACAAATGCCGCCTCTGGCAGGAAGCAGATCTCCCGAAGCCGAACCAGCTGGGGAGCATGGTGAAAAGGCCCTTCGTCTATACCACCTTTCCGGTGATTGCATTTTGCGGATTCTCCTATGGTGCCAGCCTCACCTGGTATAACCTTCTCAACGCGACATCCTCCTTGGTGCTGACCAAGATCTACAAATTCCGCACGAGGACGGTCGGAGTATCCTACCTCGCGGTCCTCCTCGGCGTTCTGATTGCCGCCGTGTATACCGGACTCTATGGGAACCGACTTATGATCAAGCTGGCACGGAAAAATGGGGGGGTTTTGGAAAGCGAGCATCGACTTTGGCTCCTACTCCCCCAGATTTTCATTTTACCGGCCGGCTTCGTCCTTTGGGGGGTGGGGGCGTCCTATCGGATCCATTGGTTCGCCATGATTTTGGCGATGTTCCTGATCACCGGAGGGAGCGCCATAGCGGTGCAGGAAAGCATCAATTACTGTATCAGCTCGTACTCCGGTCACGAAGCGGTGGTCGCCGTCATCCTCATCCGTAACACCATGTTTTTCGCGGTCAGCTACGGACTGACGCCATGGGTGACCCACCTCGGGTTACGAAATGCCTTTATCTCCGCAGCCGTGGTGGCGATGTGTCAAGGCTCTAGTTTCCTGCCGATTATCAGATACGGGAAGCGACTGCGGAGAAGGACTGCACCGCGCCTCCTCAATATGTCGGAGAGAGATTAAGAGGAATCTACCAATCTTGGTTTTCTCTTCGGCACTCACACGAGCCAAATTGGAAGAACCGAGCGCGACATGGGGAAAAGACCCACGTCTCCGTGCCCTCTACGACCGAGTTGAGCGGCTCTTTCTGCATTTGACCCAGATCTAGCCTGCCACCGAGGCCGGGGGAAGAACTAGGGGGAAGGGGGCATTCAGTTGACTGGATAATAATATAATACTGGTTGGGAGCTCCTGGTTGAGCTAGGGATGCCCACGAAACTGCACGGATAGTCCTGCCTATCAGTGCCTTGTTATTCCTGTAAAGTGGTCTGTGACGAGAATATCTATCGTGAATGCTGATCTCCGTTCTGTGGTCGGGGCGTGATTTATCCTGTATTCAAGAAAGGCGATGGGGAACATTAGCTTTGTCGACTTCGACACCAGTCCGGAGTGCTCTGTGCTCGGTAGGTGGATCACATCTCTAGTAGGTTGTCTACGTAACCTTTTCAACACAGTAATATAATTGATCTGGTCCTGGAGTGCCTTGGTACTTAATTGCCATTACTGAGCAGTCGATATAGGAGGGGCTTCACCTCAGCCGGTGGTGAGGAGGATGATCTCAACTTCTATCTAGAGATCTCATCCTTTCAGGTGTTGTACAGCCCCACTGAGAGAAAGGTGGCAGCTGCACTTACCGCTCACGCAGGCAACACCCCCTTTCCACCGTGGAAGGAGGAGAGGATATGCTAATTAGGCCAAAGAGAGCCACTATGGCTTGGTTGTATCTACAGCATCTGGAAGGATCCGCTACGAGATGTAATTTTCCAGCGTACGAGGTCAAAACGGCCCTTCTCATGTGGCTCAATTTCTCGCCATAGACTCTACCTCATAGTCGTAAGATAGGTACCTTTAATCGCTTTCAGGTTAGATAACTACTGTAAGTAAACTCAACATAATTACTCCCTATGCAACCCCTC
>NW_015622575.1:0-10805 GCF_000835495.1 Cladophialophora immunda | reverse complement strand
CCCCCCCCCTCCTTTCCCTCTCCCAAAAACTCCTCTGTCCCGGGCTTTTGTCCGGTCTGTTTTGCCTCATTGATCCAATCAGCTGACGTAAAGTCACAGATTATCAAATATTCCGTGGCACTGAAACTCGGCTGTGGGAATGGTAAGCAGTGTGCTCATCTCTTCTTAACCCCCTGTTGGCCGGTCGAGAGCTGAGACACAATAACACCCGTGTAGCCTTCGATGTACGACGGCGGCTCCAGTGTAAGTAGAGCGCTCTCGAATGCAGAAGACAAGTCCCGGCCCCACCGAATGGAAACAATATTAACAGAGACTGCCAGGTACTTTCCTCCTCATCGTCTTGAGGGGCTGGACGAGATGGTGCAAGACGGGGCGATGTGCGCCATCAATCCTAGTGATCTAGCTATAGCAGAGAGCAACGCGATAACCTCAGGACGGAAGGGGACTGGTTATAATACCCACACGCCGGATTATCTCGTCTCCCTAGCGACGGGGACGAACGAGACGACGACGAACTCAGATGTAAACACGATGGTCTCCGGTGTAGAGGATGGACGGGGTTGGATACGACGGGCGTTCCGTGAAAGCGGCATCTGGCAGATGTACGGATTCCTCAACTCTCATCTATGCGGAGACACGGCATGGCGGAAGCTTATGATAGGGAATCCCCGGCTTGTCGATGAAGGGCGTTGCTTTCGATTCGACACCACAATTCCCTCTCCCTTTCCAAAACTAGATAGCGTACAGGCCATTCCGAGGTTGAGAAACTCCGCCCAGCGCACTTTCCAGCGCTCGCCAGAGCTGACCCAATTGGCGCCGCTGGTCCTGAGTAACATGTTCTACCTAGAACTTACAGACGCCAGGGTCAACGATATCGGCCTGTGTGCTTTTACGGGCCACATTCGCTGCCGCGTGAAAGTGTCTCACCCTAATTACGACCGGTTCCGAGATCAGGTGCTTCCTTATGCGGAGGTGATTGTCCGTGGCATTCGGGTTGGCCAGTGTGTCTTGGATGTCATTGGAAACTTCGACTGCCCTATCTCCGTCACCCAACGCGACCTGTCAGCCTCTCTGGACGTCAAGCTCCGCACGAATCAAGGTGTGGGGCATATTTCTGGCTCTCCTTTCGATATGGCGTCTGCTTGGGAACTTGCATATTATCAGCGGGCCTGGGCCACGTCGTACCTGCCACCGATGTTAGCGGAGGCGGTGGGTTCGGACACTCAGCCACCTGTGCCTATAGAAGTTAGTCCTCCGGGTCGGAAGCGACGTATAGAGGAGCATCACGGGGAAGAGGCGCCGCGGAAGAAAGCATGTAGACAACGACCCCAGTCAATTAGCGTGACTCGCTCATCGCACGAGCGTCCAATTTCGAGCCGTCTCCGCTCACGTCCGCATTGCCGTCGATACGACACCCGAGGTCGTCAGAAGGGGAGCTAAAGCTTTCTTAGCGGATCAGATTCTCAGTCTAGGAGAGTGGAGAAATACTTCGCGTATCATTGTAGCAAGAGGAAGGTCTTCGATTTCCAGACTCTCTAGACCACAATGTCTATACGGTAGATATGCTAAACCTTACTCTCTTCCCAAGCTCCACACCGCGATTGGGGGGGATAAAAAAGAAAGAAAAAATGAACCCCGCCGTAAGAAAGGAGGGTAGGGTTATGACATAAGTAAGAAAACGCGTTCTTTCTAAAAATCAGCGGCAGGAGATACAGTAAGACGGAGCGAGAAGAAGCTTAATTCGAAATGACTACTCCGGTATTCACGCACTTTTTATACTGAGATGCCTTCCTTTTTCAGGTTTCCCTCGCGAGTTACCGGCCGTCTTGGCTTGGAGACTACCTAATCAATTAATGTTAGGGGTTTGTTATGGATCTACTGGAAGTTGACATCTAGATTGGCGGAGACAAGTATACGCGGCGTTCAGCCTAGTGATAATCTCAGTCACATATCTCTCTACCGAACAAGCTAGGGGGCAATCTCCTCAAAAAGGCCCGTGGCCCACGAATGGTCAATGCCTCGGACTCAACGGGTTTATTTGCATGCATCGAAGTAACTGAGCACTTCTCGCTGCACAGCTGGTTTACCCGCCCGACGTTCCCCACCCCCAACCCAGAGAGCATTATCTACACCACGGCGGCCTCCGACGGGACAAAAGACAGTGCACAGGTCGTTTCAAGTTAAATTACTTCAAGCTTCAGCCTCCTGTCCAAATAAATATGGCACCTTATCCTGCTAACCACGCTGAAAGTTTTGCACCAATCAGCGTGGTCTTCTCAAAGTTCAGCCAATCCTTGTGGCTGATACTTTCCTACCAATCGGAGGCATAAATCTTCATCCGACCTAGGTTCGATCCGTACTACCAGAGGACAGCAGGCGAATCACCTCTCTTTCCGCGCTGGTCCCCCTACGCCCCTTCCCCCCGTTCTCTTGTCCTGCGGGCCCCCGCACATCATGCTCTCGCCCTAGATCATTTTTCAGTCCCCCATATTGAGTTTGGCTAAACCTTTCACCCACCTTTCTTTAGACGAGACTCGACAGAGGTATAAATCATAGCTATCTCTCCGTTTCTCCTCTCGCGAAAACCCATCTCAAATACAACAAAAGCTATGCTTAGCGGCCGGATCCTAATCACGCAATGACCCAGCCTTCGCGCCACGAAAACGGTCCGTTTTGGGTACAAAAAGATTATCCTGTAAGTAGACCGAGATGAAGCCAAGTAAGTGGTTGCGCCCGGTTATTCATGTTTTCTCAAGGGTAATCCGCCTCCCCCGAACACCTATCCTTTGTGGTCCGACCGGTCAGAAACCATCTCGCCCGTCCAGGCCGACCCTTCCGTACGCCTGTCGATGGATCCTTCTCCGTGGAGGTACTTTCATCCTGCTGAGGCACGTACTCCTGCTATTCGAGCGTGGCGGCGGACGGTCAGGGCCTGCCGGTCCTGCCAGAAGAAAAAGGGAGGTACCGCTCGCTCTATTCGGCATTGCTGGCCTCGAGGGGTACTAAAGCCTTTTAGATTCGATGTGTCGGCTCGAACGATGGTCCTTGTGAGAACTGCCGTGAAGATGCCACGGCCGGCGAGTGTCAACGTAGGACGGGGCAATGGCGGCTGACTCCCTGGGTCCCTGAGGATCACGACACATCAAGGTCAATGAATCCGAACACACGTCCGCTAAATCGCTCAAGCCATGGGAGCGTGAAGATCCACGCAACCGGCCAACGCGGTGGTGGACTGCGTACTATCCATCCAAGGCCCTTAGCTTCTCATCCGACCCAGAAGTTAGAGAACTACCACCGGCACCCCAGTGAGAAGCCGGACCAGGCCTCAACGAGCTCTTTAGTCAGGCTACCCGAAACGGGAATCCCTAGTGCGTCTCATCATATTCCATCCACCACCGGTGTCCGAAGCTCTGAAGACCAAATGAGCGGACCAAGGGATTCGCTAAGCGAGAGGGTGTCATTAACTCCCATTCACCCTGATAGAGAAGGATATCCATTTTCCGCCCTTAGAACCTTTCCGCCGGACAATGCGATGTTGAGCAAGCTAGGTCGTCAGTTATAATGGGGGATCTTTTCAATCATGGTTCTGCCCCCGTGCCATATATTACGCAGACATGGAGCTTTTACAGTAGAAGCAAGGAGAACACAGAATAATATAAATACACCGGAAAACGCGGGATTCACACCCTGATCCTCACTGTTCAACACCATCGTCCCTTGTTTGGCATGTGTTTCAATTATTCCGCGGACCCCGTCCGCGGGACCTATCTATCCTTCTCTAAATGCTACAGCCGCGCAAGGGCAATGTTGAAGAGTCCTACAACGGAGGCTGCCGACACAATCCCACAGAGCGGTCCCATGGCAAGACCCTTGAGAATCAGATATGTGGACCTAACCCGCAACGGTTCGGGATAGGTACGTGATCCATATCAAGGAATGAAGAGCACAAGCCTCCGGATACGGGGTCAAATGAGCACGGCTGACTCGAGTACTGGCCGAAAATGCCTTCATTGTTGGCGCTACTACCAGGTGCCATCTGTTGTGAATCGTGAGCCCCAGTATCAATTATGCTCAGCGACACCTCGTTGCCAGGTAGGTTTTGAAAACGGGGATTGTGAAAAAAGTCGACCGAGGTACTCTCCCTCTCTGGGGATGATATTGTGTATTGCTGACCCCAGGGATCACGGTACACGTTCGGGGTTGGCCAAGTCGCGCATATACCTTGGGGTTTGTTTTCTTCCGTTCGGTCTAGCAGCGTAGTAGCTAATTGAGTATGGGGCTCTGGCTGTTCGATGATGTCACAACGTGATTGTGCACTGCGCTTCAAGTCTTCCTCTCTTTTCTTTTTGCGGTACTTGCGCTGTCGCCTAAGTCAGATAATCAGTTTCATCGTCCACTCGAGGCTCCTCACCTGAGCACGCCGATTCTGGATTCGTCGCCTCTCTGCGGGGTCGGAGATCTTCGTCCAGTCTTCGTCGGATCTCGTCGAAGCGTGAGAGTTGAAGGAAGCAGCTTGATTGGAAGTAGATCTGGACGATTTCACCGGGCTGAGATCTTCGGTGCTCACAGGATCCGGCTCCTCCGGACTGAGACACATAGTTGTCATAGACACGAACAAAAGGGCGTAAGAGGGGTAACAGATGCTATTGAACCGGTACCTGGAGGTTTTCTTATTTCAAACATGTCATCGGAAGTTGAGTTTAAAAGAAACGAGGGGAGGGGAAAGTAGGAGAGGGAGCAGGGATTTGGTCGAGGAAGATATCAGCTAGTTATTTATATAGACAACCTCATAAATTCGGAGCGGCCTCGCAAATGACGTCGCACACGACTCTCAGCAGCGTCGCGTAATGCAAAGTCTAGCCGACGACTTTGGTCTGCCAGGCTATAGAGATTCCATCGATAGGGGATTGGCAATGGTGGGAGGTATCCCGCGGCACTCTGGTCGAAAAAGCGACCACAAACGTCGGTGCTCGAAAGGACTCCGGGCAAGTCTACAAGGGCTAGCTCCAACCTTTTTACCATCCGTCGTAAATGGTGGGCGAATCAAATCTCAGAGCTCTGAAAGTTGGAAGACACAAGCTAAGGAGTTCGCCGCCAAGCGTTATATGAGAGTTACTCCGATAGTCGGGCATTCTCATCTATAGGGGGATTCACATGGGGAAAAGAAAAACTTGACCATTGGCGGCGCGAGTCTCGCGCCGGAGGCCACAGTCTGCGTCGACACCGGGATCGCAATTTACGGGAGCAAACACACCGATTCCTCGCGATTAACAAAACCGAGATCTCAACTCGTGCGTCTCTATTAACCACGCTGGAACCGGTTCCATGAATGATCCGTGCCAACCACCCCGAGCCCAGCAAGCCAGCGAAGTGGTTATCGATCGACAAAGGCATGATCGCGTGCAATAAGCGTTCCGCTCATTCTATTAAACTATCAAACAACCCGATCTATTAAAGCTTTGAATCCTAAGCTATCGGCTCCCGAGGCTTTAAACTTGACTGGCTGTAGTACTCAGGACACAAGCAATACAAGAAGAAGTACTTAAAGACCGGGTTCGACAATGAATATAGTCTCGCGTGTGGACTTGGCTGCGCCGCTGCGGCCTGCGCTTGTTCAGCCACCTCCCAAGCAGCCAGCAAAATCATTCGGCGTCGACGGTGTCAGGAGAATCATGGCCTAGTTCGACCACGAAAGAACCGGAGAGTGTCAGATTCCCGCCCTTTCCTGCCTCCGCTCCTAGATCGACGGACTGTTTGTCAAATACCAACGCCTCCGCCCACCCCTCCCCCCTCCCATCCCAAACCAATAAGACAACATAGCTATACAAATGAGACAAAACAGTATCTCTAGTACCTATCATACTTACGAGAATTCCACAAAAATTCTCGTGTCTTCGTAGCTTCACGATTCGTGACGGTGCATCGGGTCTGGCTGTGCCGCTTGTGAAGCTCTCCACTTCGATCGTGCGGTATAGGACTACGTACGTACTCGGCAAACATGCGGAAGACTGCGCAAGATATCTTCTCCACGAAAGATACCTCTCTGGGACTGCCCAACCAGCTCTTCGGTCGAACATGCGCGTCCCTTGAACATAGAGCCTTAACGCTTCGGAATGGGGATTTGTTGTCATCTCTTGGCGATCGCTGCCTGGGGAACTATTTCAGGATCATCGATTAGACGGCAATCCCACTAGTGCCCCCGTTGAGAGATCTACGTCGCAGGAACCAGAAGAGATCTTCTCTAGCCATTGCTATTGGTATATCAACGATCAGGCACGACCTGGGACGGGACACACCCCGATAGACCGATTCATGTCTTTTCCGCAGGCCCTATTTCCGTCAACAGTATGAAACGGGGGTCTTTTCAGGTTAGACGAGGGTACATACGGGAGGAGACTGGAAGAGTGTGAGGGAGGTATTAACCAGTGCTTATAGCCACAGCGAGCACGCCTGCATGGCCTATTTGGCTCTCTTTTCTTTTGGTTCGCGTGACTTAGACGAAGCCGAGTCGATCGTCGCACCTGCGGTTGACGACCACGTAGTGTGGGAATACCTCGGGCGTCTTTTACACATAAATGATGGTCAATCGTGGGTTCGTCAGCCTGTGCTGTGTGTCTAGCACTGGAGTTCCTAGCGGAGACTGACTGCGCCGCTGCGGTATCCCCTCATTCCTCTTTACAGGTCCTTCCCAGGAACTGCTAACTGGCCATTTTCGTTTATGACAAAATGGGTCATTTCAGCCAATGACCACTCAGTTTGCTTGCAATTATGGCAAGCGGGGCCAGGGCCCAAACCAATTGGCCCTTCTGCCGGGTTTTCTAAGGTAGCGCCGTAAGTGATTGGCCAATCAGTTAATAGAGCTAGAGCATTTGTAAGAGTGTCTCGCTAATAATTGGTTCCCAAAGCGGCACTGCCTGAGTCCTGCATCCGCATTACTCCACACAGAGTACGGACTATATCGTCACAACTCACGGCACTTAAAAATTGTAGCGTAAATCTTCCAGTATGGAGAATACTCCCACTCAATGAAAATTTGTCTCAGATAACGGGCAGGTGCTGTGTAGCTTAAGATGGCTTCCACCTGGTCAAGTCATGTCTTGGGTCAGTCCGCGACCCTTCGTCACAAATAACTGGTCCTTCGCTCCTTCGCCAGTAAAGAAACCGAGCCCAACTACTCTGGAACGGTACGCTAAGCAATATCCTAGTCTATTTACAGGGACCTGATCGTGAGACCGAACGGCAAAAGTGAAAATTTCAGCTAAAACCGCCTGTAACCTTTCCATGGAGGATATCGCGGTCTGAATCGTCTCTGGCCCGTAACGCCGAGCTACATCAGTTCTTTACACTCTGCCGGCTGAAGAGGAAGGCATGCCACAACCGACGGGTCGAATCGAATCGTCAGAGCCAAACAGCGTGGGGGCGGCATGGATATTTACACACTGGAGTAGTGAAAAGGAGAAAAGAGATACGCCTGGAGGGATCGCGACATCTCTCGCATACTACCCTCACCTCAACACCCTCCGCGAGTATTTCGGTCGACCGGTTGATGTTATAGCCGTCTCCAAGGAGGCCTCACCGCCGCCGGTACGCTCGAGGTCGGGTCCTAAAGACTATCTTATCACCCTACGGTTGGTTGACCCTTCACTTGTCCCCGAGCGGCAGCAAGGAATCGCTACTCGGATCTTTCGACCTGATGAACACGCACTTCCAAAAGTCTATCGCGGCGATGTCGTGGTTCTACATGACTTCCAAGTGCAAAATCGGCGAAGAGAAATTTCGCTCTCGAGCACAAACACTTCCGCCTGGGCGGTATTTAGAAAGGGTCGTTTAGAAGGAGATATCTCAGGCCCTCCCTTGGAATACGGCGCTGGAGAATCCGCCCTGGCTAGGATCCTCTTCGACTGGTGGATCCAAATCGATCACCGTCAACCTCCCGCTGGCGCGGTAGTGCCGCATTATGAGGAGAATATTGAAACCACTGAAGGGACCGATTAAGGATGTGCACGAGAACCGCCGAAGATCTGTATCTCCTTAAGGCTACCGCGTGCCTCCGCTGCCACAGCTGGTGTTTTTGGAATGGAAGTCCATATGGGATATACAGCTTACTTGTCGAGAAGACTTATGAATACGCGAGTCAAATTTTCATGCGATGACATTAACGGCGAAAAATCCAAGCAGCACAGCACACCTTTATGTCACTTCCTCTGGATATCAAACCGGTTGCGCCGAGAGTCGATTTTTCTGTTCGTCCTTTCCCCCTTCTGTATGCCAAATCCACATGCGCTATTTGGTTCTTGGGAGATATTGAAGAAAGAATAGATGGCGTACAGTCTTGACTTGACTTGACTCGATTCATTAACCCTGATCTCTCTCTCCATTAGGGAGTGGTATGCCGGGTAATTACTGTTATGGTCTCCTCTTCAGTCTCTATTTAGTACGATACGCTTGTCGCTATTACATGGGCGAGCTTTCAGCTTCGTTAAAACTTGTTGATTTCCCTTCGCCCCGTCATCGGAGCCCGTGATTTGGCCCTTCCTAGGGCTTCTGCAAATTCTAGAATAGCATTGACAATTTTGTACCTGATCCGGTCCTTACTTGCCTTACCTTGGCTCATTTCGAGGGGTCCCTCCGAGTATAGTTACGACGCATCCGATCGAGTCTCCTACCTGAGACCGTCATTCTTGCCTTGCTTTTTAGAGCCTTGGGCAGTCCGCCGGCACGTGGACTACCGTTTCGATGGCTCTGCACGCGCAGCGCTCGTGATCTATGAACCTAAACTGTGGGCTGTGTAGTGCCAGCCAGGAGTGCCCGGCCCGAGGTTGTACCGTAAGGTAGGTTCGGGGTCGTGTGAGTTGGCTGTGAAGACGGAAGACGCCGCCCGGCCCAGAGGCCGTCATCGATTCTTTTCAAATGTTTGACGTTTGGGGTAGCCTTCCACTCTTCTTGCCACTCATCTTGGATCCTTTTGCGTACTATTCGTTTGTACGTTGATACTAGACGGCCAACCCTGTGTTGTTCTGTCAGATGTGACTGCTTTGCTTCGCGAGTCGCTCAGCCAATTCGTTTCTTCCGGTGCCTGCGTCACTCTGGTTGGCTTTAGGGTGGGATGGGTGTTGGGTCTATAGTCTCCAGCGACCCCGAGCTCTCTAATGTCGAACGTTTCGCTGGTCTCGGCGAACGGGAATCTGGGCTGAGTTCCCCATCGATTCACACGTTGCTTTACTCGGTCCACGACCCTGGCAAGTTGGGTGTGTTTGAGGGAGAGAGCATAATCGCATCGCCGCCTCTTGCCCCCGGAGTTTGAGTCTCAGGCGTGTAAGGAACACATTGCATTCTACCTCGAGCACCTGGGTTCAAACGGACTCAAATGGCGAGATGATCCCGAGGGAGGGCTGCTCTTTGGACGGTATCGAGGATTCTGAGATGCCCTTTATCCCTGTTGAGATTGTGCCACGCTGTCGATGCATAGTCTAGCTTGGGTACGAAGTAGGCCTGGTATGTTTATTTCATTTGGGCGGGCCGCAGGTGTCTTAGTCCGCCCAGATGGCGTACAGTCAGTCTCGAAACTCGTTTCCCCTTTAGAACATATTCCCCTGGAATGCCTAGGGGCGGCGACTTCGACGGCGGCTTCGTACTACGGCGAATTCGCTTAATTTACCTGTTCATGCCTAGTAGAAACCTGGCATAGCAAATTTGGCTGACATTCGTTTCTGCTAGTCACACAAATCCTGTAATTCAGTCAGCGATTGAATGTTGGGATAACCTCACGATCTGGCTCTCGCCGCCGCCGCCGCCGCATAGTCTGTGCAATGGCCGATGGTCCTCCCTGGCGTGCTGGGCCGGGCTGTCCTGGCCACCTCCATCGACCACTTGAGAAGGCTGTGAATGGCTATCCTGCCAAATACCGCCGTGATCCTGTCGACCAGGAGATCTATGACACACCTGAGGAATTCCAGGCCAGGAGCGCCTCCAGGTCTATTCCCCTACCCAGGGCTTTGGCACAGTCAAAGGAGGGGGTGGCAAGCCCTCCAATCCTAGCTATAACTTCCACTGTATCTACCACGGCGAACGGACTACTAGGCTAGTTGAGGCAAAGCAATCAAGTTTCCTGCTTAATTTACAGGATGGCTAAGAGATTAACACCAAGGTTGGCTATACAGTACAAACAGGCGGCGGCGAGGTCTGGAATTGCAATAGGAAATAGATTCACGACAAGGAAAAATAGACACTAGCTAAATTAGGTGTGGAACCCTCTGCCAAGCTTTAAGCGAATTCGCCGTGGTGCGAAGTCGCCGTCGAAGTCGCCGTCGAAGTCGCCGCCCCTAGGCATTCCCTATTCTTCAACGGAAAAACTGAGGGCTGGAGTGGCCACTTTTCCCAAAGGGACATAGCTTTGCGCATATAAACAGCCAATTACCGATAGGCACTTTTCTGTTGTTGTAACTCGGGCTTGTTGAAATTAATTCAGCCATGAAAGCCACCAATACAATCCTATACCGTATTCAGTGAGAGGTCTCAGAGCGGCACGGACTAGGTCGCTTACCGGTGCCATCGAAAGGATGTGGCGCCACGTCACCCCGACGAGTGCCAGATCGAAGCCGTCGCATACAGGCTGATAGCGTTCCACCCTCGAACAGATTGGCAGTACGTTCTAAATGGTAATGAGCCAACTTGCTATGGTCACGATCGAAGAGTTTCTCGACCGAGAGCGGAGCTTTTCGCGCTGCCGCAGCTGTGCAATTGTAACTAGTGTAATGGGGAAGGTAGGAAGGAGATCTGGAGTGCTATGCAAAAAGGGGGGGGGG
>NW_015622574.1:0-11048 GCF_000835495.1 Cladophialophora immunda | reverse complement strand
TGGATTGGTCTGTCTACCTGTGCCTGCCCTCAGGCTAGGTCTGAACGTCTATATACAAAATGCTAGGTGCCAGGAAGACCTCTCCTGAGTCCTGCGATGTCGCAAGGCATCCTGGCACTAGGCGCAATCAGGTAACGCCTGAAGCGCGTGTAAAACGGCAACTGTTCCAGGCGCAACAACCTCCATCACTCAGCTCATGCGGCTGCCGCCCAATGCGAATCGAATCGACATATTGGCTTGATTAAGTTATCAATTTTCTACTGACCCGACACGGCTGCTGGAGCTGGCTCATTCCGCGTTCCTCTTCAATCGATCCAAATCGGTGGGTCAAAATCCCTCCTTTGGGATTCCTCGATGTATGGTCATGTATTATCCTTAGGTATCCTTATCCACATCTACTTCCTCGTCCGCGTCCAAGTTCTATAGAGAGCCCAACATCTCGCCATCTCCCGTCTCCTCTCTCTCGCCTCTCGCCTCGCCCCTCGCCTCCCTCGTGTACCTCAACCACACTCAATCGGCTCCCTTCTGAGTTCGCCTCGACTTTCTCTCATCCCTCGGCTTCTGCTACGTGAGCTCTCATTCTCCACGTTTTCGAGTCACCTACTGCTCCTACATCAGAACTCCTGGCTCAGCTGCTCAGCTGTTCAGATTCCTGCACTGGTCTCCAGGTCAACCCCCCACCAGACCTCTGCGTTACCTGTTCACCTCACGATCTTGCGAGACACTAAACTACGTGCCGCCAGACTGTCTGAAAAGAGAACACTCTTGAGCTTGCCATTGACCGCCTCCGCTCAAGCCTCCTTTCCCGTGGTTATAAGGCTTCCAGATACCTTCCTTCAGATGATCGTACCCTATCCTTATCCCATTGTACACCAGCCGTAGGCCCGTATCTGAACCTCGTTTATCTTGGAAAAACAAACCTGGTAGGTGCTCATTTCACGGGGTTCAGACTGCCTCGCCTCTCTTCACTGGCAATCTTGTCGTCGTTCGGAGCACGATCTCGTGATACTTCACCCGTGCCTTGCCCCCTTCAAGTTTTGACCATTACTCAGCGGCCGCTACCATCAGTTGCACGGAGTTCGCGAGGTTGGTCGTGGACTGGTCGCGTGGTCAGGTTCACTCACAATCACCTTTTCAGCTGATGTTGTCCTCGTTTGCCTTTCGATCATCCTGTCGCAAACGCAGTCGCTTAGCTTTCTCTAGCATCTTGACTGACGAAACGCGTCTAGTCCCTCCACAATGGCATCACCAGGCTCTGCCTCTTTCCACACTCTCGAATCTCGGCAGCAGGGCCAAGCCCGCTTCCATGTCGACGGTCAGACGCCCATTGAAAGCCATATTGTCCCTCATCGCCTCTTCGACGATCCCGACGACCCTAACGATCCGATGACACAAATCGATGGCGCCGACCGCACGACCTTGTCCCTGGGAGACTCAGAGGTAGCGGTACCTGGGTAGGGCGACTCGTCCCTTGTCACAAGACGTCGTCCTCCGTAACCTGGAGGTGATTTCGTGTCCATGTTCAGGCGGGCTTCGATGTGGTCCAGGCCCACGGCAGTATCCTACTTCACAACAAGTCGTGGATCACTCATCGGCAAACAGCCAGCGTCCACCCTTGATCGCCTCTTGATACCGCCTTCCGACCTCGTCCCTCTGCCTCTCCCGTGCTCGCTCCTGGTTCTCCTTTTGCTCTTGCGTGGATGGAATGTCCACGTCCCAAAATCCTGGGGGGGTAGATGGGGGCGCAAAATTTGCCCTGTGCATTCTCCCATACTCTTTGGCAAGTAAATTTGCTCGTGCCTCATGCACTAGATTTGCTCTTGTCAGAGGTGTTAGAGAGCGTATTTTTTCCGCTGACTCAGGCCCCAGAAATCCACGCAACAGGTCGTCTTCCGAGACGTTCGGATCAAGGGGCAGCGTCTCCGCCAAAACTCTGAACGTGGCACTACAACACCCCGGCCGCGTGCAGTTGGGCAGACACTTCCTTGCTTCCTTGTTACGGACAACATCTTGGAATGCATAATCAAGACCTTCTGCGTATTTTGGGTTGACTTTGAAGTGGGAAAGATCAAGCTGAAGGACAGGCCGGGAACGGAGTGGCCCACTCTTCTCGGATGCCTTTTTGGTGACAGGTGCTTTCCTGGCGGAAGCGGGATGAGGTGGTACAACGGGAGTGGGCGTGGATGTTGTCAGCAATGCATCCAAGCGCTTTCTGGGCAGACTCGGTGTATGGACACGCTTTTTTGGTGGATCCTCTATGTCATCTCGATTGTAATCAATGCCATCTTCCGCAAGAGACGAGATCGCTTCCGCCCCTCGCTCGTGCAATCCCTTGGGTTTGGACGTTCGGGAGACACGACTTCCTGAAGACACATTGGTCCCGATCCCCTGCAGTGGCTCTATCTTCTCAGGACTGTTGGCTCTTTGTCGCTTTCGACTGGGATTTCTGGGGGCTTGCTCATCGCCCGGCACAATGGGAGACGAAAGATGTGGGTTCCGTGAGCGGCGTCTTCTTTCCTTGCGGAGCTGCTTCTTCAAGCTGTCAATCTCTGCTTGCTTCTCTGCGTCTTTACGGAATAGATGGTCCAGCTGGACTGCAAGCTCTGGAGCATCCTTTTGCTTCTCGGTATGGGCCTGACGCAAGTCCTGGACCTCATGCTTGAGCTTGTCGTTTTCGCGTTCGAGTCGTTCAATAGTTTGATTGCTGGCTTCGAGTTGCCGTTGAAGGGCTTCGCTCTGCGTGAGTGCCCGAGTCAGGATCGACGTAAGCGTAGACATGGCAGAATTCTGTGAACGACTGTTGTAGTCAGTGTCTGAAATGAGGGCACGCCAGGTCTAAGATGTTATATCTGTAGCTCGACTACCAAAAAGATGTGCACGGCCTGGCCCCAATACAGTACACTTTACTCAAAGCAGTAGGATCCAAAGCTGTTCTCGAATAACCCACGTCCCGGTGTGATGAAACACCCTCCGTTGTGCAAAAACCATCAGGTACCTCGAATGGAACCGCCTTTATTTCGCCGCCACCAGGGATTGTCAATCAGATAAATAGATTTTAGCATTTCGGAGTCAACTAAGTATCGTGTTGTCGGGTGTTTGCACATAAATACCTAGATTTGATATCTTGATACCATGATTTCACCAACCGCTTAAAATGGACAGAAAATCCATATCTTCGACTCACAGTATTTGTTTGCATGTCAGCTGCATTTACGACACTCTAAATATAGGGCGGCATCACGATATCACGTTCGACCGATTATGATACTATTATCTGTATTTTTTCGTGATCTGTGCTGCCTTTTCGTGCGCCAAAGGTCCCGGGCGGGTACTTCTGCGACGGGGTTCAGACCCTCCAATACGATCACGTGAGTTTTTATGTGGATTTGAGTATCGCCATTACAAGACCGAAAATACAGATGTCTTGGAATGTAGCACGTGATTATCTGGACACGATACTGTAGCGAGTATCGGACACTTCACGTGGACCATCGCCCGCCTACGACCCTCTCCCTTCCGGATCCGTGCAGATGACGACGGTAATGGTTTCCGGTCAAAAACTGGTTTTTCTCTATTGGACGTGGCTTTACAAAACCGAACAGGTCAGGAGGAGCGGTGGATTTTACAGCCGTTTGCAAAACTAGTTTCACCTTTAACGGATATTGTCACGGGTTGAAGACAGGTATTGACCAGCCAGTGTATTCTCTACGTACAGTTTTTCAACAGGCACAGGAAGCTTGCTGATTAGGCTACATAGGGTGATTGACAAGATGTAGCTCAAAGAGCCACGACACAGAATGCAGGACGCACGACACATGGATCAGTACTCGCAGTAGGACTCTCACGCTGTTCTGATCCAGACCCGTACAATAACAGCTTGAGCGTTTGTGTACCGTAAGCAGAAATGCATCATTAAGTGCAAGATAGCACGACGGATCTCAATCGTCGCAAGTAATCGTTGGCTGGTTTTGGTGACCATGACGTCTGAGTTCCAACTCTAGCTTGCGACACGCTCCTGGTTCCATCTCGCGGTAGTCGTCATACAATAAAGTTCCATTCTGTTTGAAATTCCAAATCAGCTTCAAGACGGCAGAACTGCTGTAACTGAAAGGCCCTTCACAGACCTTAGAGCGCCAAGTAACACGTTTGTGGCCCTCAGGAATTTTAGGCCACACCACGGATGGTAAAACGGAGCTTGGAGCCTGGCGAAAGTCAGGCATTACAAGGGAGTAAATAAGTGATCTTGGTGATGTTATGATTGACAGGAAGGCGGGATGCTTTACAGTACGTGAGTTAGAAAGGATGATCCTTGCAAGTTTTGAGAGATACTGTACTGTAAAGTAGCACCAAGGTGTAACGGGATTTGGCCACGAATTAGGCTCCCGCCAAGACATCGTCCATGCTTAATGTTGCACTTCTCCCTTCAAACTCTCAAAGTTTCTCAACCCTCAAAGTTTCTCAACCCTCAAAGTTTCTCAACTCTCAAAGTAATGCCGTCCCTTGAAAATTTGCAAGAGAAGTGGGATGAACACGTTAGAAACGGGGAGCTTGGGCCTGCATTTCAACCACTGGCTCTCAAATTGGTGAGAAGATATGAGGAGCGGGAGATGTACGACCAGAGAAAAACCATTCTTGAAACCATAGTTGGAAGTGCCAACCAAATCTATAGGCCTGGCATCTTGCCTTGGGCTGCTCTACTCCTACATGAATACGAAAGGCTTGGAGCTACAGAAAAGAAGGAAGACCTTGACAATCGGGTCAAAGGCTATACTCAGCAACCTGGCCAGCTCCCTGATGCCACGCAGCGCTGGCAATCATTGTGCCCTGCCAGCTCCAGTGACCTCTACCACCGTATCGACAATCTTCTAAAGCCACGAGAAAGTCCACAAGTCCGGCTGGAATACCTATTGTCTGAACGGGAAGGACCTCGGGTGTTCCTAGGTGTTTGAAAAGCTTCACAGCCGGGTCAACGGAACCAACGGAACCAAAGACGTTACCAAACCTATAAATGTCGTTGTTACAACACTCTATCAATGGTGTTACCTCTCCGAACGCTGAATCTTGGGTAGTTTCACGTGGGTTTCATTTCGGCAGATGCGACTGAACGTCTCCTACTCTTTCCTACCTCATTCAGAGGCTTTACAGTGGGAACTATCTACTTCATTTATTGTGGTATAGAATCAATATGCAAGAGGGCCGCTCGCCTTGAGAAGTCTTTATGAAGACAAGACAAGAAGACTAGCAGCCACTGAGCGGAAGTCGAACATCTTAAGTCTCGAATTTGCGAATATCCATGAGTATATGATTCAGGACTTTAATGCTGCAATTAAACAGGTGAAGGTCAGCGTAATGGCGAGATCTTGTCCCTTCACGATCAACGTCTTAGAGGAAGAAAGGACGCTTCCCCAATCACACTAGAAGTCTGGAATGTTTTACAGTAGAAGCTACTCTTAGTGAATAATCTATGGACGAAGACTTGAAAATCAAAGTATTCTTAGACCGCAAAGTAAGTAAGATCCTGGTCTTCGAGACGAGACATACGCGTGCAAAAGTTGACGAGCTAGGCCGCAATTCCTTCCTTTTTGTGTGTCGGAGAAATCGGAAGCTTGCCCAAGCGGCCGCAGATACTGTACATAGGCCTTGAAGGCACATCCGAACTACACTAATAGACCCTAGAGGAGCGGTCAACGTATAATCTAGAGAACTAAGGCTGGTGGTGAACTGAACTCATGTGTGTTTGCGACAAAAGCTTCGCTTCCGGCCGCATCACGGCATAGTCGCCTTGTAACTTACTGCTCTCGTACTGAGAACACCGCCTCGGGATTTTGCTAGAAGTCAGTGAAATGTCCCAGCTTCACCCTTTATTGTGGAGATGGAAGATTGCTGAGGTGGACGAAGACTCGGCGGAGACGTTATAGGTCCAGCTCGGCGGCAGCGTGCGAGTTGGCCAACATATCCGACCAATTGCTCCCTCGTTAAAATGTGGGCAACTCAGAGCCGTTAGGCGTGAGGGTGGTATGTTGTCACTCGCGTTTTAATGTCTCTTCCTCGCCTTCTCGATCCTCGCGGTCTCAACAAATCAACGGTCAGGCGTCAGCCGTCAAAGTCAGATTCGGGACACTTTGGACCGCGATAGCGCGCCCACGGATCAGTGGCCACGCCTTCCCCCTTTGCTGCAGCGCGAGACGAGCCAGGTGTCTCTCGCAATTGACTTGCTGTTCGGCATCGCCTTCCATTGGATCAAGCAGCAGATCCGTTCCTAAGAATCGTTGTTGTATTCGTTTCACCCCAAGTCCGCCTCTTGCAAACCCTTCAGCTTGTCTTGGTGTGGATGTGGCCCGCTGGGTCCCCGGGGAGAAGGGGGCATGTTTCAGAAAAGGATTGTTACAGCTGTTCTGGAATTGGTGACCGTAGTTCGCGGTTGCGATGCTATTTGAATAAGCCATTCCATCCTGCGCTGCTGCTGAATACAGCATGGTCACAACTCTCCTCCAACAGGTATTGAGTCGACTAGTCGTGTTGGGTTGTTTCACCGTCAATTTCCAGAATATTCCACAGCGTTCAGTCCAAAGGAGTTCCCTTTACCCCGTCTTCCACCAGACGTCTTGCCGCAACCCGCCGCGACATTGTCATGTGCAAGCATGTATGTACAGTATAGCAGCTGCGCGTATTACAAGTTATTCCTCTTTTTCATCCTTTGTATACCCCAAGCTCAATCGAAGCCGACGACAGCAGGAAAGGTAAAATACAGACACCATGCATCCGTCGTCTCCGCTGGAGGCAATACGCGTTCGGTGTTGATCGCGAGGTAAGTTCGGTAGAATGCTGACGCGGTAGGCAGGATGAAGGGAAAGAATATCGTGTAGCGAGCGCGCTGTCATATCTCGACATTAGCAATCGAGCAGTCTCCAGTCTTTGTACATATAAGAAGGGGAGAATGCCTTCGCTTTGCCCGAATATCTCTTCGGAGATTCTAAAAGAGACCCGCCGGATCATGGCGTTTTCGAGTTTCGCAGAAGGAGAGGTGTGGAAAGGCATGTCTCCTAAAATCTGCTGGTGGAATCTGTCGAAACAATGACTAGCAGAAAACTGAAGTGGTCTTGGCGGGCGCCTTTGCCGCGCGGCGCAGAGACGACCATTAAGGACGAGTGAAGCATGGAGAGGACGTGCTCGATAGGTGTGTGTTGAATTTGAATTCAAAGCACCTTTGACCTGCTCCGTTAGCGTACGCCTCGCCTCGCCTAAAAGGATGCCGCGTAGAATTTGAATTCCTCGTAATTTCGCAGACTGAAAAACTCTTCGAGGCGACCGTACTGCGGGGCCTTTTTGTGCTACGATTTGCAACTCGCTGTCGTTGCCCAATGCGTGTTTCGTTAGGGCGAGGGCTCTGAGAGTGTCTTCGAGGTTATGCGCATTTCCTTGGTGCTGCCAATAATCACATGACTCTATCATGTATTGCAAACGCGAGATTATTGGCGCGCTTTTCCTGCCTAGCGCGAACAGCCTGGAACCCGTCTTGCTGCGCAGCTGCGCTCAGCGATGGCCATCCTTTCGGTCCCAAAAGCTTTCTCGAAGGTTTCCGATTTATTACACACACGAAGACTGCCTACTGAAACACCTGACGGTGCACGCACAAAACGTATCGAGGTTGAAGACACGAAAGATTATTTTATGAAGAAGCCACAAAGAATCCCTAAACTATTGGAAAAGAAAACATCATCGCTCCGGTACTGTGCCTATGGCCCGGGTACAGCACTTGAAATTTGCACGGGAGCTCGTAAAAAGCTTAGCGTTCTTCCTCGATTTTGAAACAGGGCTCAATGGAAAGCTGTTCCAGCCCTCTTGCAACACTTGATGTTGCTCTGATCGTGCGCAGGACAGGCTCCTTCATGACGATTTCGACTTCTTGTTCGCCAAATCTGGGTGCCTTGCTTCCTGCCTGTTAACTATTGAAATAATCAATCCCGAGGACAACTCACCAGTCATCGTCTGCCGTTCTCGAAAAGAAATCCCCCGAAGCCGCGTTCGCGAAAGATGCCTTTCCCTTTACCGTGAGCGGTTACAGTACGCGATACCCAAGATATTGCGAATCTAGCAAGGAGGGCTTGAAAGAACAATTAGAATCGCAAAACGGAACAATAACTTTCCAGTCTCGTGGAATCAATCTCGCTCATGCCCTTTCCAAGTTCCTGGGCTTGTGGGACAGCATCTGAAATGCACTTAAGAGATTTGGGAGGTTTGGCACCTGGTTTTGGACGTCTGCCGGGTTTTCTGGCTCGGCCCACACTGCCAGAGTCCTGGGCTGCACGCTCGTTCCGGGCTGCCAAAATGTCATCATAAGTCATGATCTTGGCCCTTCCGATCACGGTGGACTTCGTCGATGCTCGCGTCTTTTTCTCATTGTTTTGCTTGAGCAAGTTCTCGTTGTCCGACCAGAGGAGCGCATGGTCAGCACCTAATTTTTGAACCGCATGGTCCAATTTGGCGAATCGTCGTTTGACCGGGCTGTCAAGATCACCGATATCCTGTTCCAGCTGCTTGCTCAGCAATGTGATACCTTCCGAAGTGGTAGGGGTGGTTAGCAGGTCATTCGGCAATGGAAGTTCTACATTCACGGTCTGTGTCCGAGGACCAGTTTCCTCGGCGAATGGTGGCTGGATGTCATTAGGCACCCGGTCCGGGTTAAACGGGTGGAGGCCCGCCTTGCACCAAGCGGACTTGATGTTCCGCGGTGTGAAAGCTTCGTCGCGTGCCCGGCTGTAAAGCAGGGTAAAGTGCTGCTTGCCTACGGTGTTAGCGCCGCCACGGTACAAGTTCTCGACCTGTTCACGATAAGCACCTTTGAGGGAACTAAAAACGGTGAGATCGCACGGTTGGAGTTTGTGCGAGGTATGTGACGGGAGTCGGCACAGAATGATGTTGTTCTCGAAACAGAACTTCAGGATCTCTTCGGATTCGTGTGTTCCAAAGCCGTCGTTGATGAGCACGCGAGGTCGACCATTGGCTCGAGTTCTGGTGGAGGGATCGAAGACATGTTGAATCCAGTGCAGACTAATAGCCTTATTGGTGCGTCCACTTTCCGAGCAGGCAAAGTGCCATCCGGGGGTGGGATGGGTGGTCCAATTACTGCGGTGGGTTGACGCCGCCCAGATGATTAGTGGCCGGAGGGCTCGACCATCGGCCGAGATGCATTCAATGGCCGTTACCAGTTCACGCTTCACCCCAGCCCCTCGACAATTGGTCGGGTCGTCGTGGTCGACGACAACCTTTTTCGAGGCCAGGAAACAGAGCATGATCCCGGTCTCGTCCATATTGTAGACATTTTCCGGTAGGACATCGGGGTTATTCAGGATCGGTCTCACCACATCGAACCACTCTCTTATTTTGTCACGGATGTTCCGATCATGGCGATCCCAATCCAAGGCCTTCACTCTTTTGGCTTTCAGTTCTGGGTGACGCTTGTAAAACCCCTGGGGCCAATTCTTGCCGGGAGGCTTCACCTCGTCATCAGCGGTAGGGACCTGGGAATGGGAGGATCGTCGACGTCGAATGGCCTGTGCTAGCAGGCGAAGGGACTTGATAGAGACCGGGTAGCCATTCCTGGAGGATCGTAGAACGTATTCGACGAGAGCTTTCTCTTCGCAGGGGGGTGAGGTATTGTTGATTTGCCCCCTTGTCTTTGATCGATGGCCTCCCGCGGGCGTGGCGCCACAGGGTGGACCTGCTGCGCTCTGGCAAGGTATCATAGGTTCTGCGTTTAGGGGGATCGCGTTTTGTCAAATTACGCTTCGTGATCGCCATGGGATTTCACCCTTGTGTCAGAATGCCGGTAGGGCGCACTGTGCATCTGGGGGCGCAGGGGGCAGCGACACGACGCCAACGTGGCGTCAAGCCACCTTGCGTCAAATTCCGGGTCTATGGGCTTCCTTCAGGGTCCACGATTGGTGACAACGAAACCAAGCATTACGGGTAACAGGGATGACGCGCTAGTATCGCATTCGTATGGATGATCTCCAGATGTACCTTGCAGATCCCCCCATGCCCCTGCATGTCGACACGAACCTTCAAATAATTAGTTCAAAGCTAGCCTTATGTAACACCCGCATGTTTATCAGTCAGATTGAAGTCTAGAAGGTTTATTCTCAGTGTGCGGCCATCATGTGCAGAGTGGTGTTCAACCATGGTGAAGATCGGTGCGGGAGGCATTCACCACCTTGAGGAAAGTGGTGGCTGGTAATTTTAGTATGCGGCTAGAGATTTAATTGTGTGACTCCCATAGAGCATTCTGAGCCCGCGAATACATTATGTAGGGATGCTGGTCGAGAATCGGTGCCATGAAATCATGAGGTAGTAGGGCTTCGTCGCATCACGTAGGGTATGTCATCACGTCGGGACGTGGGTTATTCTACTGGTTGAAGCCACCTGTGGGTGGCGTTCGCTCTTCGCAGCTCAACGTGCCGTCAGGCTGCACTATCGTCTGCAAGCTGGTGGCAATGCTGCATGCGACATTCTCATGATTGATGGTCCACAAGCGCTACTCCCCTTCCCGCCGGATTCATCCTCCCCATCGAGTGAAGATCATATCTTGAGCTAGGCCTCTCGCGAGGCATATGTAGTTCACCAACTCATCTGATTCTTTATCCTACTAGACATACACGATGACCAAAATTGCCCCGGATGCAAGATTAGTTCTACCTTGCTTTGAAGAAAAACCTTCAAAGGAGCTGACGCGCAAATACCCAAAATCAAGAGGGGTCGCGAACTTGTCCCGAAGGCGCAACACAATTTCGATGTTAGGTACCTAATCCAAGAACACAATTTTGATTAGCGTTTGCAATTTGGCAAAAAGCACTTTCGGAACAGCAGATTTTTGAGTCCACCCTGGAGGCTAAAATTCGACCTCCAGAGGATTACCTGTCGATTGGGGAGCGGTTCGAGACGGATCGTCTCGCCATCGTCCGCTTTTCCATCGATGTTCTGACACCTGGCTGGGGCGCGAGGCACGGATGGTTCGTTCGACGTCACCTAGAGGCGGTGACTGTGTGAGG
>NW_015622573.1:0-11261 GCF_000835495.1 Cladophialophora immunda | reverse complement strand
AAAAAAAAAAGGAAGACGGCAGGTTGTTCAACCCCTTCTCCTGATGACGGATTATCGATTTACAAGGCTTGAAGAATCTATTTTGTTGTCTAGTAACCATTTTATAAACAAGGCTATTTCCGTGATCGAAAACAGACCGCTGCGGTTCACTCGACCATCACGCCCTGCCGGTAATACCTCCCTTGACGACTATATCGCGACCTAGAGGACTTTGAAACTTCAATCCAGCCGATAAAGAGCATTCGGGGATCAATCGATCATGGTTGCGGCTAGTGGGTCACTATTCCAGCTCCTCCCTACCGCATATGTTCTGGCTATCACAGTTAGAGCATGTCCGGCCTACGGATTCGTGGCAGGCCTGTCCGATTTTAGCCCTGCTTCCACGTGGACCACCTGGACGAGCGCGGCCGAACCGGGAAGCTCGACTATCGTGCCGGATACGGGGGTATCAGCCTTGTCGGCGACTGCAGCGACTACGTCCAGCGTGAGCGGGCCGACGTCAACTCAGGGACCTTCCCTATACGACTACATGTCGGTGGTGTCGAAATGGCGCGCTGCCGGTGGCTACGCTCCTTTCACTCAGGACAGCCAGCTCGAGGCCAATGCCTTGAAGACCAGTACCGACAGCGTCGGCGGCCTGATCCACGAGTTGAACCTCGGCACCATGGCCCAGGTTCTCGCTCCTGGTACCCCCGACAACTTCGAGAGCGTCTACGTCGGTGGATGGCTCTGCGAGATCCCCACTCTGCCCGGTCTGAACGGCATCTGCGCCACCGAGGCTCAAGGATGGGATCACTCCAACGGGGAGACAGGCCATGCTGAGATCCTCACGGGCGACTATTCACGCATAGGTTGCGCTTTAGCCCTGTCAACTGGTGTTTGGGCATGCGGTAAACCCTTCCCTTTTTGGCGTCGAGACGAATGTTGGACTAACTGTTTTGGACAGACTTGGCTTGAGCAGCGAAACCGATATATTGGGGTGCCTGATGTTTGTACGTTGGATTACTCATGAGCCGAAGCTTTTCTCAGCCGTAGGACGTCCTTCTGCTCCTAGAGAGGAGGGAATCGTGGCATGGTTTTATGTTCCGTGATAATTTTCGGCTTCCTACTGACTTTTTCCGATGTCAATTACACATGGGGAAAGGGCTACACACGATCCCGATTGGGCCTGGATACCTTTTGGGTGAACCAGGCTGGCCGCTCAAAGTATGTAAACTTATGTAATGCGGCGCCCCTACCCACCAAGCAACTGCCTGGTGGGTAGGTGAGCGCCTCGACACCCTGTGCCCTCTAGATAAGTGAGAGCCTGGCGCTCTACAGGTAGAGATAGACAGCGACAACCTTTCTCAGCTTTCGGAAAACTTGCCACCGTTCTTTCCTGTACATCGGTGTTCTTTGCGTTACAACAATTGATTGACGAAATGTGCCTTTCTCCGTTGGCGTTGGGTCTTTGCGGCGCGGCTTGGCGATGCTACTATCAATCTCCGATGATCACTGTTTTAGGAACGCCCGATCGCGCCGGTCTCAATTTTGCAGTGTGTCACACGCCGAGCTCGGTGGCGGGATTCAAGAGGGATCTTCTGTTCACAGTGCGATCTATACGTCAATGATCACCAAAGTTCCCAGAGAGGACACAGAGACATAAAGTCTAGACTGAGCCATGCAATTGTTAAGACGTCATTAGTATGACGCCCTAGGCTAGGTAGCTGCTTCGGTAAGGATGGCCTGATCTTCGCCCCACTGTTGAAAATCTGGGTAAGCAATCGGTAGAAGGACGGAAGCATGATAAAGAAATATATAAGTAAGCTAAGGCTAAAATACTTTACGGTCTGTTCCTTGTTTGGGAATTGGAGGTAGCGTACCTCTACCGAGTACGACTTTTCGGCCAATAGGGTGTTGAGGGTAAGATTGCGCTTTAGTTTCTGTAAATATGGGCCGGACATACCCGGGCTCGGTACAGGAACAGGATGGATTCTGTAGGTTTTCAGAAGTAGTCTGACGAGGTCCTATCGAGTACGGTAACTAACGAACAGGTTTCTAGCGCTAGTCCCGCGCCTTCAGCCGAAAGCAACCCTACCAGTCTCAGGCAGGCTTGGGTATTCTCGCGCCCTGGCATGCAAGGTGGAATCTTTCACTTCGTAGGTTGCACCCTCCGGTCTGGGCCGCCGCGGTTGGGTTATGTTGTGTTGCGAGACCGGCTTCACGTTGGTGAAGCCTCTATGAAGATGCAAGTCAACGTCAAACCATATTTGCGACGACCATAGAGTTGGCGTGCGATCCTTCGCTCGCTCCAGAACTCATTTCCCAGTCGTAACATTGGACGACCCTGACGCGGTTCAGGCGCCAAAACTCCCCTGGCTGATGATTTGCCACGCTCAGGTCGAGTCTGCTGACAACCCCCTCATGATATAAATTCCCTGATTGGCGGTGGAGGGGCACGGAGGTATCCTGATAGACTTCTCTCCATTAGTTTGCCCTCTGCACGGGGCCCTGAGACCTTTTACAAGATCGGCTCAGTTCTCGCAGTTAGTTCAGTAGCGTTGAGCATCAGCGAATCCTTTTCCCTCGTTTCTGACCAATCCTCGTTATTGACCATGGTTACTATTGTGCGGGAACCACCAAAACGTGTAATTCCGGAATCTGAATTAAAAACTACGGAGCTCATGGTGACACAATAGGTTCTCATCAATCGGATCAGATTATCAACTTATGTAATGAAATGTGTGATATTTTGGCACTAATTCACAGGCAACGCCCTTGATTTGTGCTGAACGGCTTGCGCTATGACCGATACGGAAAGAGAGGAGACAATAGTCGAACGAGGCTTGTATTTATCATGTTTCTTCTAAAGGGTCTGACAGAGTCTACCAGTACACTCTGACACGCTCCCGTCAAAATATAAAGATGGCCTTCCATATCACGGAGATCGTGCAGGTTCTCAACAGATATTCTTTCAGCGTGCAAGGAATGCCTGATCTTCACAAACTACTCAATTGAATTCTCCAAACTCTCATAGGTGCATTCGAGAGTCCTGAAGCTGCGGCACGAATATGCCCGTCCGTTTCTATCGATTCGCCCCCTGCCTACCGCTATCGAAGTACATCCGCAATGCTTGTTACAAAGAGCAAAAGGGAGCTGCTACGAGCTTCACTGACCTCAAAAACGTGGGGGAGGGCGGAGATTCTGCGGAAACCGCGTGGTCGACATCTGTCTGTGCCCGTGACAACGACTCCACCAGGCGGGAGAATCTACCGCAATGCTCTCCAAGTAGTGCAGGAGCGCAAACCGGCACATCCAGTTCTGCTCGTTCATCGTAAGGCGACGGCGGATGCCGCCAAAGAGTTCCAAGCGCTCTTTCCGGGTAAAATAATGTATGCTGTGAAAGCAAATCCTTCACCCGATCTACTTCAGCTGCTCTTCCAGACCGGCGTCACCAGGTTCGACGTTGCCTCCGTCAACGAAGCCGAACTAGTCAAGAGCGAACTGGGGCCGAAACAGACAACCTTGTGTTTTATGAATCCAGTCAAATCTCCCGAAGCAATTCGAGAAGCCTACTGCTGCCACGGAATTCGAGTATTCAGTCTGGATGACGTGGAGGAGTTGGATAAAATTGTGCAAGCCACCTCTGTAGGTTCGAGGCGCGCCCGCGATTTGACGTTGTGTGTCCGCGTCCCGGTACCGTCGCGGCACGCGAAATTCGATCTTGCGACAAAATTTGGCCTTCCGAGGTCACAGGCTATAGCTTTAATACAAAAAGCAAGAGTCTCAGCTGAACGCCTGGGAATCTGCTTCCACGTAGGAAGCCAGTCGATGGCGATCGAGGACTTCCAAGACGCTTTGCGAGAGGTCTTGGCGCTGGCGACGGAAGCGGGGGTCCAAGTTGACATCGTCGATGTCGGTGGGGGGTTTCCGGCCAAGTATCCCCACATGCAACCACTGGCGCTTCCACACTACACGCGAGCGATTGGCGCACTCTTGCGCACCCTCCAGGCATCGCTAGGCCCCCAACTTGAACTTTGGGCGGAACCAGGCCGACTGCTCTCGGCGCCATATCATTCGCTGCTCGTTCGAGTTGAGAAACGGCGGGGCCTCAAACTTTATATCAACGACGGGCCCTTCGGCAACCTCTTCGATACCGGGCGTTTCGGGTGGCGATATTTTGTAAGGCTGATTCGCGATCCGCCTTCGGACCGCCCAAATTTGCCCTTCGCATGTTACGGGCCAACCTGCGACAACGACCTCATGCCTGGCCCTTTCGATCTCCCATCTGACATTCAGACTCATGATTATTTTGAGATTTTCGGTGTGGGCGCCTATGGTTGCGCCCTGCAGACGCGGTACAACGGTTTCTATACGGTTGGATGCTTGGAAGTGGCCGAACAATCATAGAGATCTGGTATCGCGCATTTTCCCGTCCACACAGCGATCAGCCATCTCTACCTCCAATTGGAGCGAGGTAGGAGCCGCTACGGCAAGAGAAGGTGGATCGAAGGAACTAGCCCGATCTCCTGCCTGTCACTCTTTGTTTTATTCTAGTTTCCAGTCGCAGACTCTCTCCTTCGCACACAGACCGACCCTTGAACTGAAAGGCCTAGCCACCTTTTGCCATTGCGGCACCCAATCCCTTGTCCCTTCATGGCGTCGCCAAGATATATTGCATCCGTGGACTGATTGGATAAGAAGAAAACCGGGGGATAAGAGCGTTGTCCATATTTCTGAGCGCTTAGCGCCATTCGGTTTTTGGATGTGGTATCTATTGTCACAGTAGGGCCGCTTTTTAGAAAATGTGACCGCGCAGATTGTTCTATACGAACGGATTCCGCCGTGTGCTAAATTCCCAGGTCACACCATGGAATGAGTTGAAATCCCTAGGAGAAATTTTGTCGAGCACATACTTTATATACAGTATCCAAGAGTGGAGAAAGTGGCGTTTTCAGCATTTGTTGTGTCTTTCTCAAAGTAGGCCAGCGCCTTGGCACCCTCGTGCCTTCAGATAGGTTTATGCACGCTTTCAGAGAGTTTTCTTTCGTGTCCCCGACCGCCGTTCCTGAATTTTTAACATACAAGATCCTGTGGCAGGAGAAGATTTCTCCTGAACCCTGCCACGCAGAATGCCGCCTAACACTAGTCAAGTCACAGGCGGGATCGCTGAAGATCGCCGTTCCCGAGGTGTTCGTGAGACGTGATCGCCGCGAGTATCAGGAGCTTCTTCAACACTGGAAATGTGAGGGACTCTTTAGGACCACCGGTAGATATAGCGACGTAGGCAGCGAGCCAACTGCTAGATGGCAGCTTTAGGGAGTGTCTATACAGAGATTATCCACTGTGTTGGAAGAGGTCTCAGGAGGAAGCCTGCTCCTCCTGTGCGATAAGCTGGGATAGGGCCTGCAGGCTTGGCACTTCCCAGGATAGCCTAGTAGATCCCAGAGAAGGCTAGGCAGACCGTGACATTTCTACTAAAATACTAGATCTCAATTACTATAAATATTTAGAGCTTCAAATCTTAATAGGTTATAGATAACTATAAAATATAGTATATATTAAAATTTAACGCTAAAATATACACTAGTAGCTAAGATATTCTATCTTAAATTTCGCTAATTTTGGTGTAAAATGAAGTGCTATACACCTACGTTATTTCTACATTTAATACACGGCCAGCTTATTATTCGACCTATTAGTCATAAGGGATGCATGCGCCGACGTTATACGAGCCTAGGGACCAACGGCATATCTGGCACACGCAAACGGATAGCATTGGTGTGTCTGCAGAGGTGGTTTTGCCCTTTCGTTTTCGTGAGAGAGGACCGCACCTGTTTATTTACGAGATTTGTACGGTGGCAACAAGCTCTGTCCTGAACACGCCGACGGTCTGTCGGAGGAAATAACTTTTTTGAAGCTTGCGATGAGACCGGTAACGGCGATTGCCCCTGGTGATCTTACAACTCATAGGTACGCTTAATTCTACATCTGGGGAAGCGTTCGCACAGAACAGAGTCCTCTCGACTTCGCCCATTACCTCGTTTGTCTTGACCTTCATCCCTGCGACATCGCCGCCTCCAAGAGTATCATAGGTGAGTCAGGGTCCTTCCTCGTCCATTGGACGTTTAGTCGAGGATCGACGTCATGCAGCATCGACTGAAAGTCGGTAATTGTCCTCTCTTTGGAGAAGAAAAGAGACAACATGGTCAAGTCCATGGCTCGCGCCACAGATTCTTCGGCTGGGGTGACTCTGGGGCCCGCTAGGACATCTGGCAGCACAAATTCGGCAATGAAGAGCTTGCTTCCCGGTCTCTGCAGTCCGGGGCGCAGATTCTGAAGGATCCTGACGCAATCAATGTCATTCCAATCGTGTAGCACCCTCCTCAAGAAATAGCACACAGGCCCCTCCGTCACCACGGGTTGCGGCTGGAAGAAGTCGTGAACCGAGAAGCGTACCCGGTTTCGCAGTTCACTCGGAATCTTTTCCTCGGCGAGGTCCCTCTGTTCGGCTAAATCTTGCACCAAGAAGCTCAAGTTGCCGTACATCCGCGCTGCGTCTATGGCAAACTGACCCCAACCTCCCCCCACGTCAACCACCAGCATGTTACCCAGTTCGTGGCCCGGGAACATAGTCACGGTGTGGTCCGGACTCAACATCGACACGAGCCCGGCATGAAATGCTTGCAGGCTCAAGGAACTGGTAGGAGATCCTAGCTCGTCCCAAAAGCTGCGACCGAAAGTGAGTTCGGCCGCCGTCGGTCGGGGTTGGGTTGACTTGTCCATCGATAAGACATCGACCAGTCTGAAGCTCGGGTGCATGATCTCGCGTGAGAGCACCAATCGAAGCCAATCCGCGTGTTCTACCATGGCTTTGGAAAGTTCAGTATGCATAACCACGCCGGATCCGGGGGCTGTTTCCTGGAAAATGCTCGAACAAAAGGCGAATCGAAAAATTCGTTCGAGGATGGGAAGTTCAATCCCGAGAAGCGCCGATATATCACCGAGGGCGCGAGAGCCGCCGATTGGTACGGTAGACGCGACGTTGAAAGAAACCATCACCTGGAGCACACCGAGCCTGACGCGGCCCACTTGAGCCATCTCCATGAGGACATCTCGAGGTCTTTCGAGCAGAGTGAGTATTTCTTCGCGATGACCCATCGGTGAAGTTGTTCTGTCGACAGACGTTTGACCGCGATCCTCTAAGATGTTGGACGATCCAGTATCTAACGAGCCGGAGCCATGGCTCTGGCCACAGATATTGTTCGCAGACATGGGTACGGCCGATCTGCTCGGTGATGTGAGAACGGATGATGTGATGGCTATGGGCCTGACAAAAACATGTGGTTCCCTTAAAGGGAAACGGGAGGAACGGGATAGCAAGAACAAACGATGTCCGCTCATTATATAGGTATAGATGACTTTTGACTTGTTCTTCCAGCTGACCTCAAGTATGCTGCTTCCGTGATGGCTATTGGAACCAACGAACTTCATAACGTGAAAGTAACGTCGCCTTTCGGAATTACAACTCTTTTTTATTGGCCGATTATGAGACGAGTGCTCAAGGACTAAGTGCATCCGCAATCCAGATCGCAATACGTAACCTATGCGGACTCACCAAGACGTAAGCCCCACACTATAAAAGACCAAATAAGAAAAGAAAGTATGAGTTTCGATCCAATCGGAGGGAGTATTATCGGTTATGACTTGTTGCGAAGCCAAAAATGTAACAAGCTATATAGAGGAGCTCAGGAAATTTGTATAATTTTGATTCAGCTCATATTTCCTGCGCTCCTTGAAAGTCCAAGTTAGCAATCCAGCGTGAGCCCACCCCTACCCCAACGGTTGTGTTCGCTGGGCGACGACAGATAGATGGTTTGTTAAACGCTTAGGCCTTTCACTGGTTTAGAAACCCCTCGCGAAAATGGATTCGGACGGCATTCCCATCGACTACGTCGATGTACTCATCATTGGGGCGGGCCCCGCCGGCCTGATGATGGCCCTTTGGATGAGTTACTACGGCATCCGAACCCGAATTGTAGATAAGCGGACCACGAAGGTAAGAGAACGGCATACCCCCGTCCTACCATCTCCTCTCGAGTTTGTCCATTGGACTAAGGTGCTGTAGGTTTTCGGTGGTCAAGCGGCCGGTTTACAATGCCGCACACTCGAGATTTTCGACTCATTCTTTGGTCCTCGCATGTGGTACGAAACAAACCATATGATCGAAATCTGTTTCTGGAATCCGCCATCGCACGCCGCTTGCGACTCTCAGCATCCGCAAATCGAACGTTCCAATCGCATCCCGGATACCATTCCCGGCATCTCCCGCTTTCAGCAGGCAAATGTATATCAGGGATGCACAGAACGACTCATGCAGGAAGCGATCAAAGAGAATAGCATCCGAAATGAATGTAATGGGCAGGGGAGAGACGGAGAGATAAAGGTTGAGTATGGGGTAGAGCCGATCGAGCTCACCGTAGAGAAGAGTCTGATGGCGGACGGCGACGCATATCCCATTCAGGTGCGAATGCGACATTTATGCGAGGCAGACGCGACGTCAGGGCTGTCGACGACCAATTGGGACGGCCCCTCGATGCGACACGAGCTCCAAAAGCGATGCTTATCGACGACCGACCGGGAGAAGCTATGCCGTATGAGGAATGACGGAAAGGTAAAAGTAGGGACTCACGAGGTGGTCAACGCGAAATACTTACTAGGCGCGGACGGGGCTCACTCTTGGGTGAGACAGGAGCTAGGGTTCCGACTCCAGGGCGACAGCACCGATGATGTCTGGGGGGTGATGGATATCATCCCCATCACCGATTTTCCGGACATTCGTCTGAGATGTGCTATTCACAGTGCTGAGAGTGGAAGTGTGATGATTGTTCCTCGCGAGAACAAACTCGTGAGACTGTATACCCAACTCTCGGGCCGAGCCTTGCAAACAAATGGGGATGGTGGTAAAAGGGTGGACAGGTCGACGATCACTCCGGAATCAAATCATCGCGGCAGCACAGAGAATCATGCGACCGTACAAGATCACCTACAAGTGTTTGGACTGGTGGACGGTATACCAGGTGGGCCAGCGAGTCTGCGATCGCTTCTCCTTGGACGAACGAGTTTTCCTGGCCGGTGACGCCGTTCATACGCACAGTCCCAAGGCGGGACAGGGCTTGAACGTCTCTATCCAAGACTCCTACAACTTAGGATGGAAGCTGGCGGGGCGCTTGAGAGGGCTCTTGGATCCAAGGGTCTTAAAAACGTACGAGACCGAGAGGAAACACATTGCGGAGCAACTCATCGATTTTGACCGCCGCTTCAGCCGGATGTTTAGTGGACGGCCGTCCAGGGATATAATAGACCAGGATGGTATCGACATGGAGGAGTTCAAGGCGGTCTTTGAGAAGGGAAACATGTTTTCCAGCGGGATCGCCGTAGATTACGGAGCAAGCATCATCGTCTGCAAGAGGGAGCAGTCGACTAAGCAACGTGATGGAGCGAAGTGGGCAGAGGAAGGCGACGGTCGACCGATGGGGGACCAAGATAAAGCCGGAAATGTGAAGGTGGGCATGCGAATGCCGTCGTTCAAGGTCTTGAATCAGTCCGATGCAAGGCCGTGGCATTTTCAAGAATTGTTGAAAAGCAACGGGGCCTGGAGGGTGGTGTTATTTGTCGGAAACATCACGGAGCCGATGCAGAAGAAGAGGCTTCAAGCGCTCGGTGAAAAGTTGGATGGAACAGGATCCTTCTTGAAACGTTACACACCTGCGTTACAGCGGTACGATTCGGTTATCGAGCTGTTGTGCGTTCATTCTGCCCCGAGGCATGAAGTGTCCGTCTTTGACTTCCCAGAGGTCTTCCGGCCGTGGGATGATAATGACGGGTGGGACTACTGGAAGATCTATGTTGATGACATGGTAAGAAAACTGGAGCAAATGTCACCTAGGTCGGTGCTGGCGGCTAATGAGGTAACCCAGAGCTACCACGAGGGCCATGGCGAAGCTTATCACAATTACGGCATCGACGCTGCCACTGGATGTGCCATGATTTTGAGACCGGACCAGCACGTGAGCTGGATTGGCCATCTCGATGATTACGAAGGGATGGATAAGTTTTTCTCTCCCTTTATGATTGACAAGCGTGGGAGCTGACTCAACACTGGTGAAAGAGCTATCGGCAAATATTTTGTCGCGAAGAATATGGCCATGGACATAAATCCAGGAGTTGGAGGTTATATATTGCCTAGATTAAGAATCAATCACTACTCAACTCACATCGTAATGTATGGGTTATTCGTATTCCGATACACGAATGGGAATATGCTTACCAGTGATGAGAATCGAAAGGAAACGGTTATTCCCTAGCGTTGTCTCTGAACAACCAGATCGAATAAATTACGAATTCCCTTGTAGTTGTGAGAGGGGGCGCGGAGTGGTGTTTTGTCCGTAGCTCACCCTGGTTGGCATCGCGCGGCGGAGAGGCCACAATCGGTGTCTTCCCCCAGCTCTACATCCTCTCTGAGCTGTTGAGTAATGACTTGTTCGCAGACAGCGTTACCTTCTGTAAGCCCATCCGACGGGATGAGGCACGTTGGCGTGGACCAAGCCAACTTCACGGTGCGAAGAGCGTTGCGTTTCAGCGGAGGAGAAATGAATGAGACCCACCGGCGAGACTGCAACAGCCCCCTTTTCGAGATAGATTCAAGGGGAATTAATGTTGATGGGGAAGGTGATATCGATAGTGAGAGATACATGTAGCTTTTAGCATGTCAATTTGATGGCAATGGGGCTGGCCTCGTAAGTGTCTCTGAAATTCATGACGAGGAAAAATTGACACTAGCTGAATTAGGTGTGGTAACCTTCTGCCGAGCACTAAGCGAAGTCGCCGTTGTACGAAGTCGCCGTCGAAATCGCCGCCCCTACTTGTAGGCATTCCCGTACTGCCCGAGGTGCTGTCGGAAATAGCTCGCGCGCATGCTTCACGTGATCTGGGGTGGCATGCGGCCCTGACACATTTCATCCCAGGTCTCTTGACGACACACATCGCCTCGCTCTCAGGCGAGTCGCCATATCTCTTGTGAGCCTCGTCGATATCGCCATGCTTCGCAAGAGGGAATTGGGCAAGAAGGCGCTTCTCTTCCTACGGTGAGATGAACCCCGTATCGCTCTAGTATCACTCGCTCCTGCTCATCTGAGTCGTCTCTCATCTTATCTTCATCCATACCGCCGTCCGGAATTTGTGATTCAGACGTGCCTGACGTCTACGGCCCGTGAGCTTTC
>NW_015622572.1:0-11707 GCF_000835495.1 Cladophialophora immunda | reverse complement strand
TGTGTGTGTGTGTGTGTGTGTGTGTGTCAGAGACGGCCAATAGCGAGGCTCAACCATTTCAAGGTCTGACCTTGAAAGTGGGTCCTAGTCTCAACAACTCTAACAGGACAGTACAGTGGCGAGCAAAAAATCAAAAAAATTGGCAATTTTGCTGAGGGCACAATAATACCACATCGTCATATGCGTGTATAGCGGTGTAGCCCTGGATAGGCCCGGAACAGCGTAATTTATCTAGTAAATAGCTATTTTGTAGTATAGTAGCCTATATCGATATGTCTACGCGACCTCGCCGCGAACCGACTCCTTCTAGCCGCCTCCTGGAGGCACGCGCGGCAGCTGTTGCAACGAGACCAAATCCGCCTATATCGACGCCAACACCTTCAAGGACACTGTCTCCGACCTCAAGAGAGCTCGCGGAGCCTACCCCAGTGCCACCTAGGCTAGGACCTGCTGTGCCAGCCAGTTCAGGCGGTAGAAGACCTCGTCAAACCCTCAGGGGGAGACCTACCGCCGAGCGATTCCAGACCTCGCGGAACTCGCAATGGCTATTCAAATCACAGTTCCTTGAGGATGAGGACGAGCTTAACTCATCCTCAGATCTAGATGAGTCAAACAACGAGATATCTAGCCATTCTAGCCAGATATTGAAGCGGCCGCGGAGTGGTGGTGTTATTGTCGCAGAGGAAGTTGCGGAGGATACACATATATCTATCCCACCACCTTCGCATCAACCACAGGCCACAGAACAGCGTCAACGACATAAAAGGACCTCAACAACAAGGCAAACAGAGTCTCCAGATATAGAAGCCTTTGAAATGAGCAAGGTTTCGTTCAAAATCATCACATCTGTGATGGTTGGAAGGTCTGTTGAACTTTCCGCAGGACGAGGGTACTCAAATGTTCGATATCGACATTATTATACACGCCTACCAACGACGCCTGGAAACCAAGTATCCACCTCGCCAGTTCCATCTCAACCCTCCTGCCTTTGGCGAAGAGCTTAGTTTGTCGATTTCAGGCAGGAACCAGTTCAAACTGAACTGCTAGAATGACGAGGATTTCGAGAAGTTCGCAAAGCGATGGTGGGAGATCCTCTAGGAACCTAGGCGCCAGAGGCATACAATCCAGGTCTCTGACTATTCGCTTCGAGGCCAGGCCAGTTACGCCTCTGCCGGCTATCCTGGAGGACGCAACACAGGCTGGGCGCCGGCGCGACGAGGAACAACGATCGAGACCAAGCGCTAGCCAGCGCCAGCGCCAGTCAATCGCGGCAAACGAACCGCTCAATGTCGCCACTGGCGATATCCAGATATTTGAGCTAACTTCTCAGTTAAATGGGCTCGATAAGTCTTTCATGAGAGAGGTCTTTCTCCTGAGAAGCCTTCTCGGCAACTCTATCCATAGAAGTTAGGAAATGGCAAGTTAGGTGTCGCACAGTCATCTGTTCACACACAAGGCGGGTGTATAAGGTAGGCATTCTTCGTTGCATCCAAATTTGCTACGGCTGCACTGTTCACAAACTCTCTACGTGTGTTCTGCGCTCGAGCCTGCCATTCTGCCCTACAAGAAATAAGTTACATAATAAGGTGACATTCTTCCAATCAACCGGATTTGGGGGTCAGAGTTTGCAGTCGTTATCTTATAAGGATCTACATCGCTTAGCCACCTATACCTTTCGATACTCGCGGAATATCAATAGGAAGTGGGAAAGGGAGACAAAAAAAAATGTATAGACCAAAGACCACCTTAAAAACAAAGAGGGAAGAGTGATGGGGGTGGTGGGGGAAGAAATCAATTCATAGGAAAAAGGGTCTTAATGGAGAATGTAAGAATCTGTGCGCGTTGAAGGGAAATAGAAAAGGACGATAAGAACTATCACCGAACTAGTTAATTTAAAGGAAGAACGCTGCGCACGTAGATGCCAACTTCGTATCCCAAAGGACTATAGAACACCCTAAGTATATGCTGTCGTAACCCTTCCAAGGCTTTATCATCGATCTGCGGAACAATTAGGCTAACTCTGAGTGCTACTTACAATACCGACAATTGGCTTCGCGCTGTCGTGATAAACGATCCATTCTATACCCTAGGCGCCCCCGAAACCCGAAACCCGGAAAAAGGAAACAACCCGACAACATTGTGGTCGGCTATGCACTCCGACAATGGCTCTACATCACAAGCCTTGACCAATACCTATCAGTCTCCTGGGCGGCTCAAGAATCAACTGACTTTCGAATGCGCCGACGGCGAGACGATCGTAGTTGATCGCGATATTGCCGAAGCATCCACGCTAATTGAGGGTATGGTTGGCGATCTTGGTGAGGAGGCCTTCGGACACTCTATTTCGATCCCGGGTGTTCATATCGCCGTTCTCAAAAAAGTGATCGAATGGTGCACCCGTCACAGGCAAAACGGCCCCCGGCCCAAAGACGGCTCCGACCTTTGGAAGGAGATCACAGGTGTCGATCTCTGGGATCGGGAATTCGTACAAGTCGATCAAGAGATGCTTTTTGAGATCTTGCGTGTAGCCGACTACCTGCACGTAAAAGGGCTCCTTGACCTCTGCATCGAGACGGTCGCTCATATGATGAAGGGAAAGTCACCAGAGGAAATCCGCAAGATTTTCAATATTCAGAAAGATCTGACGGGTGAGGAGGAACAACAAATACGCTGTGAAAATCGCTGGTTTTATGGGGCTGGAGCGTGAGTGTGGGGCCGTCGGTTGATCACAACTCGAATACAAAAGGTGCCAAAATTGTTCAGCTTTTATAGTGATGTGCGAAATCGGTGTCCTGAATAGGCGCGAAGAATCCTTGTGAGGATAATGGGGTTGCTCCACTATGGGTTACGCTTACCTTATAATGGAAATTCTCGAAACTCAATATCTGACCAATGAACTTCCCTGCGATTGCGGAGCTGCAGATACTGTATTTCACGTACACCGTCGTTTTCGTCATTTGAATGTGCTTCTACCTCCCCCGCTTCCCGGTTCAAGAAAATGTGTCACACTACTTTCGATATGCAGTACTATTATTATGGTCTTGATTAATTTTCGGGATCATCGCTATCGCAGATGTGATGACCGTCCGGCTGGTCGACTCTGGATAATTTTGAAGTCTCGAGTTGACCTCGTTCACGCACAGACGACTATGGGTGACCAGTCGGTCAAGCCCAAGGTACTAGCGTTGTTGCTCCCTGCGGACGGGTCAGAGGTTAAACTTGTCAGCTACGATCGTATGGACAGAGAAGATGGAGAGAGGAATATGAACGCTGAGTTCTATGACCCAATTCCAGATCTAAGACCGTGGCTGGGGAACTGTTTCCATGAGCGGAGGATGGCGACTTTCTACGTCGACACCAAAGAGCAATGTCTACGTGATCCTGTCACGAGCGCATTCATCAAATCCGAAGACTCTGCTTCTCATGGGAGATATTGTCTCTACTACACTTTGTCATCCGCACGACCACTTAACGAAACGTGTAGGCGGCTTACAGGAGTCGAGATCCCATTGGATAGACTATTCTGGAGGGGCGACGTGTTGGTTACTCGGTACGAAGGAGACCTGGGCATGGGACATGAATACCTCGATGTCTCCTACACAACATTGAACGCAGTCGTGGATGTGTTAAAGCAGGCTTTTGCCAGTCGAGGCTTGGAGAGAATGAACGAAGAGGGAAATTTCCTCGGGCTTGAGATGGAAAGAATGAGTTCGTTCCAGCCATTCGCCAATGATGGTGAGTCTGGCTAACTTCACTAGAGCTCCAATTTCCAGAACTCTATCAGGCAACAGAGGCAGGTGCGTTGGAGAGACTCCGGATCGGACAGTCATTGAGTGAGGATGATAAGCAGCTTCTCAGCAGAATTCCCAAATTTGTCATTGAATGGCCGGACGGTTCTAGAGAATAACTTTAAGCCGTACACCAATATCCTCGCAAGCATGTCCTCTGTGTCTTTCGCAATTAACCTGCCAGTCAACCGCCGCTGCAATTCAATTCAGATTCTTCCCCGCCAGAGTAACTCCTGGCTTTCTAGCTCTGCATTATTCGTGTGGCATTTTCATACAGTAGTCGACTTCTGCTGGTACAGTGATCGGCTTGTTAGATTCTTCAGCCAGTGTGCCACTCCATCTCATCGATTCCCCTCTATGGTCCTGATCATACAGTATCATCGGTTGCGTTAGCCTCTTCCACTTCATCATCGATATCTGAGTCGTTTTCGTCCGTCATCGAAATCACCGTAGTGATCATCGAAGTAACAGATCAGTTCTTCGCTTGATGATTCTGATCGGCTAAAGAAATTGGTTGGGTCGGAGGGATCGGTTGTGACTTGAACTCCTCAGTTAGCCTTGTTACCTTAGTACAGACCATAGACCTACGAGAAAGCCTGGTAAAGAGGTTCGACAAGCTGTCCGCCTCCACCGCTTTCCTATCAACCCGCCTAAAAGCGGGCATGATAATCTCTTGATACCAATTCCCACGCGCGACAAGGTCATTTCATTGCCAATGGCGAACGATCTCTCTTTTTGTGACCTCCCACAAGCATACGTAGTGATCTTTGTAGTATTCATTCAATTTCCCGTAAGGATCAGCGATGCCGTAGTGTTCCATCTCATCAGCGACGTGTAGGATGGGCAGGCCGTTTCGAACTCGGGTGTTAGGATCGACAACAGTGAGGGTGTGAGGGCCCCGATATTTTCGTTGGGCTCTTAAATGTGCGAGGTCTTCAATTTTGGATGGAGAGGTTGTGAATGAGATAAAAGGTGTCGGTGTCTAAGCTTTGTGATCAATATGAATGGTTAACGAATCCTTCCGAGATTTGAAGGTATCAAGGCGTTCACGCTCCGCTCTTGATTTCATACAGCCATCGCCATTTGGTTGGATTCCTGAGCAGTGGTCCCAGAGTCTGAGAAATGGCTTGTCGAAGATCTGGAAGTAGTGCGTCCGCCATGAATGTCGGTCCTCTTTCGACACAGTCGCTGAAACGGGATTTAGACGGCTTGAAACGGTGTCACGGTTAAGGGAGACACCTTCCTCCATTATGGAGGTGGCCTTCGGCAGCGACCGTTGCTCGTTGGCCAGCACGAGGGGTAGAGGTTGGTGCGCAGGCTTGACCTCGGCAAGGGAAGCCACTTTCTTCTCCGGTTCAAATGACGTCGAGCTAGTGTATTGTAAAATCGTGTATTTAAGTAAAGAAGCCGCTCGATAATAATTGGACATTCTAGCGAAGTTGTACTTAACTATAAACAGGAAAGCGCATAGAAAGTAGTCTTACTCCACCTCTCCTAGAACCTATCTACTCTTAGTTAAATAGGACACCAATTTCGCACATTACTATACGCTTCTACCCTACATTCCCCTTATGGTTGGCACTTGTCTTCTCCCCCGGACTCCTGTCGCCAAGAACACAAAGTTAAATGACTTTTGAACGGATTTGTGGGTGCTGATCATATCCAGCATTTTGGTGCCTGCGCACAGTGCAAAGAGATATGTAGTAAATCCGACATGGGCCGTGAAAAAACATGGATAATGGCGCAAGGGATAAATCCTTGTCATTATCGACATGAGGTGTCCAACCTTATTCAGTGGTAGAATGTTCACTACACCTAATCATCTCGTCAATAGTTACACTCTGGTACTTTCCGCCTTGAATGTCGCCACGGTGCGCCGCTCGATCGATAGTTTCGATACTCCCTCTCTCTTCGATAAGTCGCTATATCTCCCTGTGATTCGACGCCTTTGCCCGGCCACAAGCACATTTGCCTCCCGAATCGACTGCTTGGACATTCAGTTCCTTGCGGGCGAGCAGCGCTTACACAACACTGGAGCGGCCTTGGTCCGTTGCGGCGTTGCCCACATCAAAGCAGTCTTTGCTTTCACGTCTCCAGCATTCACATCCACCCAGCCTGAGCACAGAAGCCTTCGAACAATCTCCAAATCGCCATGCTCGGCCGTATATGATAGAGCTGTCTTCTCGCCAGATGTATGTTCGTCCCTACAGTCGGCTTCCTAGCATCACATTAGCAATTGCCTCGCCGATCCACCGGGCAGCCATGCGTCCTTTGCCTAGACGCTACGCTCCAAGGAACTGCCTCAACGAGGACAGCAGGCCCTCAGGTCCGGGCGTGTTTTGATGTGGCAAGGCCCACTTACAGAGACTGGCCGTGGTCATCATCCCCCACGAGAAGTCTCAGCGCTCCTGATGCTTGTGCGTCTGGAGACTTTGAATAGTTTGATGTCGGGGTACGCGTGCATACCGGGCTGCTAGACGTGGCCCTTACAACGTGGTTGACTTCATCCGTGCTATGTTCTTTGCAACCGCACTTACCACAACATCCTTTCGACATGCCTCGTATACAGTACCTCGGGGATTTATGGGGCCATTTTGTACCAAAATGGTGAACATCTCATGGGGTCGATGTCATTGGCCGTGACCCTGTGGCAATGGCTTGCCCTAAGGCGTGTAGCCCTCGATCGTGTAGCTGAAGATACTCGATAACAGCCGGAAGGTCGCATTCACCCTTTTGAATGAACGCATCTAGGTCCATGCCACAAACTCTGGTGGAGAGCCGAAGATACGTGTCATTAAATTGGCTGGCTGGGTCATAGACAAACGGTCGGATCCCCCTCTAATTGGATACTTCTGCTAGCCAGCTGACGGTGCAAATCCGCGGCGAGAGCGAGCGGACCAATATGGAAGGTTAGACGAACTGATGGGTATGATTCGCGAAGCCCGCAGACGATAACACCGTCGCATTCAGTCCAGACAGGGTCGCTGTACTGTAGAAATAATAGAGAGAAGACGGGGAAAATCTCATCCTTGCACGCAGCACCGCGCGTGCGGTATGCGTCAAAATTGAGGGAATCCACCCCGTCAGCCGTCCGCAGCGCCGAAGAGGACGGTTTCTATTCGCTCGAAAGAGCACTACGACCGATATATCGTCGCCCGACGGTTTGTCGTGAGTTAGGTGGCATTCAGAGCCGACGGACGATGAAACATCGGCCGTCTGTGGAGACAAGACCCCATGTCGCGTGCGAAGCTGACTTTCCGGAACTTGATAACCGGGCGGGCATACACACAGAGGCAACCATGTGAATCATTTGTGACAATTCACTCAAAAAGAACGGCTATTAGGAACCCCAATCGAGGGCGGAGAAAATGACGTCCTTGCGATAGTTGAAACCAAACCACTCCGACTTTATCCCTTCACAAAATCTAAAATGCATTATGAAATTTTTCCACTAGTTCCTCACTAGTATCATTTTCACAATCAATCACATTTTGTAGGTGGGCGGATACAGCAATAAGAAGAGTATATTCTCCCGCCACTCAGAGGGAAGGGACGGGTGCGTATCGGTCAGTTAAGAAAGAAATTAAGGGAGCAGAAATCTAAAAGGATAGAAATCTTCTAGGCGGAAAATCAGGAAAGTATTATAAAGAAAGCACTACGAAGAAGGAAAAAAAAGCTAAGATCGGAGAGAATTTCAAAGCAAAGGGTAATCTGTCAATGTGGACTCCGTTGGCATTGTCATTTTTCCTTTAGTCTTGCGTCCGGGTCGCCTTGTTTTCTCCACTCGAAAGATACAGTATTCCAGAAATGGACGCGTGTTAAACAAATCTAAACCGCTATCATATACATATCATTGAAATCGCCCCTATCACGGCATATAGAAACCCCTGTCATCGAGCACCTCAGATAAATTACATTTATAGTCGCCCCAAGTAGCGAAAGGGTTTCACAAGATATTAACCCCGAAGATGGATATTTTCTTCTCTTTTGGCCGTCCTGATATTCGTAGCCCCCAAGGAATCGTACTCCCTTTAAATCGCCAAGTTGAGAACATCTCCTTATGTATGATCATATACTCCGCTTCCAGCCTCTTATTATAGGACGCGATTGCTTTCTCTTTCTCTTCCAGAAAACCTACCTCTTTATTTACATCATTACATTCTCGGTGTGTCCCGTCGCCAGTCTATCGGTCCCTCTCCCTGCCCCACGGAGGCTGTCCCTTTGTCATTGGCACCACTGACGTAGGATCTCGTGTTTTGGTATTCCACACTGGCGATTGCGCGCTCTGATCGAGATCGTCAAGGCAGCAATACCGTGTTGAATCGAGGGGGCCGACGCGGACATACTCACCCACCCACCCCCAAACACACTCAAGATGGTGCCGGGAGAGTTCATGGTGTATCGCGACACAGAAGTGGCTCCCACTCCGGTCAAACAAGTGGCAATAGATAGGTACACTCCTCGGTGATACGAGAGCGAGGTCCGCCGTGAGGCTGACCGTCGGTAGTGAAGGGAACACCGCGTCCATTCACGACAACTACGACATTCGCTTCTGGCAAGCCCAGAAACCCGACTCTCCCCTCCTTCTCGATGGATCCTCACTCAGGAATAGACATGTAACCTGTGTGGCACTGGACCGTGGCATCGCTTATATAGGGACCTCCAAAGGCGAAATTCTGATTTTGAAATGGCAACTAGCGATGACCCAGAAGCAGCCACCGGCACAGGAAGATTCGGTATGGGGCCCAACCTTGTCCCTCTGTCAGGGCAACCGGATCGTCTCCGTGGATACCAGGGCTGACTGCCTGATCGTTGGCAGTGAGGACACCCTCTTTATCGTCAAGCCCCTGTCTTCCGATCGACCGTCGAAGAGGGAGGTAGCGCGGGTCACCCTCCCACTCTTTCCTCGCGGGGCATCCATCCAGATTGTTCGCGTCGTCGAGCGTGACTGTCGCCAGTGCCTTCTGGTCGTCGCACACGATCCGAGACAACAGAAGCTCTATATCTTGATGAGTCCTTGGGAAGAGGGAGACACTCTAGAACGTTATTGGAACTATCCCTTCTCCATCTTTTCGTACTCGGATGACGAGGAGAAAAGGTCCAATCAGTGCAAAAATCGTTCTCGCTCACTGGACGACGTCGTCGGTGCACGGATGGCCACCTATCAAGGCACGATCTTGTTCCTAAGGCGTGCGGTTGACTCCTCACACGATCCCCCACGGGTCCGGGACGACCACTGGGTCCACGACGTATTCACAGCGCGGACCACGGCAGCCCTAAGGACAGACGGTTACGATTCGCCAGCTGAAATCGCTCTCACCAGCGCAGCTGGCGAGCCGGTGTATGTGAGTGCTGCCTGTGATGTTGTCACGAGGTTGTGGTACAACACCGACGTGAGCGATGGTCGATGCGTGCGAGTCTTCTCTGTTAAGGATTGCAGCTCCTTTCTAACGGGAAGCTTCGCGGTTATTCTCGTGACTGGGGAGGCAGACGGACCACGTCATCTAGAACAGATCTGCCGCTCCCTGTTCCAAGGGACGTCCTCCCGGCAAGAGTATCACTACTCTAGCGCGCCCCGTCAATTGAGGAAGCCCGCTACTGATGGATCTCTTATTCTGGCAATGCCCAACACGATTTTACTCGCAATCCTAGAGCGCGTCAAAGAGCTGTTAGGGCCCCTGAGCGCACGAAGGTACGGCGCGGGCCCTTATGAATCGTACGGAGCTCTCCGTCTCACCTGCCGGCGTTTCTGGGACTTGATTCAACCCCGTAGGTCTTTACAAGTCGCTGAGCAAGACTTTTACCGCTCCGCTTTGCGGGATGAAAAGACGACAAGATTGCTACCTATTTACGCGCTCCGATATGATGAGCTCTTCATGGGTAGATTATCTGACGCGGATGTGGATAAATTCGCTCGAGCGACGGAGCTCGACTCTTTAAGGTGAGAGGGTACAGACCTCGGCCACGAGGGTTGAAAGCTGACCGCGGCTAGTCTACAGAGGGTCGGGAAAAATTTTCTAGCCCGAGCCCAGCGCGAAACGCTGCGGCGGATACGAAACGCCGACCTTGTGGATATTCCCCTAAATCTTGTCCACGAGATGAGCAATCTACGTTATCTCTGCTGGACAGGTGACACTCAAACGACCTTGCCCGAGTTATTACAGCTGGAGCAGCTCAGACTGATGATCCACCGGCCACGCTCCACACTCCAAAGCTTTCCTTCTCGAATATTCGGGTCAAAGTATCCGAAGCTAACGTACGCCCATATCGAATACATAAATCCCTTTGACCCAGCCAATATTGACGATGGCGATGACCCAGAGGAAATAGACCAAGATCATAGTACTTGGAACGATCCCTCCCTGCTCCTCCAACACTTAGATGCACCCCTTCGGACCCTCTATGTTATTAATGCTCATTTCGGCTTGTATGCTCTTCAGGACATGGATGTATTACAGTCTGTGGAAGAGCTCTACATAGGATTTAGCCTCGGTTTCACGGAGTCGGAAGGCGTCCGCGAGGATTTCCCAAGCCTCAAATATCTTGGTATCATAGTGGATGACGAGATAGAGCTGCCCTGTTTGGGCACTCGACTCCCCAGAGCGACACAAGTTTCAATTATAGGGAAGAGTCAAGTCCCAAGGGGCAAATCGAGAGAGACGTCTGGGGATACGTTACGGCGTATGTATCCTTCCCTTTTAAACTAGTTCTGGGGCAGGTAGGGACGTGAAAGTGTACTTGTTTACTATATCCGAATCTAGATTGTTGTTTGGCCCACTTTACAGTCATTTCGAGATGCGTGAGTTAACCCTTAACCACTCTTAGGAGATCAATCAAGTATTATGAAATTGGGATATCTCTCTCTGACTGAGGAAACGAGATCTAAGCAATAAATAAATTACTATGGGGAAAAAGGGGCCTTGGGCTATGGGGTTAGGGCTTCCCCTGGGGGGCGAAACTCGTGTTTAGTCAATCGTCGCCCCGCATCGTAATCCAAATCTATTTCTCTCCCAGAGATTCATCCCCAGGGGAAGGAACTCGAAGGAATGGCCGGCAAATCTGGAGGTTCGTCCCCTGGGGGACGATATAGTGCACAACTTCACCTGGCTTCCCCATGTATGGTTTCAAGAACTCGGCGGGAAGAACATGGCCGAACCAAGCCAAGTTACAAAGTTCTTTCAAGACTTCTTCCACCGGTTGTATCAATCCCAGGTGTCATTTATCGAACGGTGGTTTAGAACGCTGCTTGCGGAAAGAAGATCAACGGAGCCAGCATGCATTCTCATGGCAGTTGGTGCTGTCGATAGGATTTGCGTGGCGTCGGGATACCGACTATCATTGTTGCTTAGGGAATTCGAACCTATCATGTCAACTTTAATTGCTCCTTGCTCTCCGGGATCATCCTCCACCTCGACGAAGGCTTGTCAAGACCACGCTCGCGAGTTGTATCACTGTTGCGTCAGTCCGGACTCAGCGAATAAGACTCGCCTTGCGGCCGCTGGTTTCACATGGTTCCCCCATCCTCCGTCCCGTTCTTCAACACTTCACTGGTGGACCGATGAAGGTCGACCATTGGGTAGCCGCCATCGCTGCTGGGATACTCGCCAATGAGATCGAACAGGTTTCAGTGGCACCAACGACAATCGTCTCCTCCTGCCTCTCACGATTAAGCAGGACAACATGGAGGGTCTAGCGCACACGAACGCTGAAGTACTGACGTATCTTCTGCAGTCGCGTAATCGGGCCTATTCTCTCGCCGGTCTCCGAGAAGTGTCTGGTGGAAAGATATTCCACCGGCGATTGTCAGAATTTGACCTCCTATATAACTCTACCACATGGGCATTCGGATCCTGCTCGACGCCGGCGCATTGATTTTAGAGATGACGAACGCCACGCTGGCCAGGATGTGGCTCGAGATT
>NW_015622571.1:0-11816 GCF_000835495.1 Cladophialophora immunda | reverse complement strand
GATCTTCTGAACCGTAACTTTGTCTGGGCTTTGAAGATCCCGATCTGATGTCATTGTCAGCCGTATTTATCTCGATGTAAAAGAATATGGGATTCCGCACGTCCAAAAGGTGTATAAGCATTGGTGAGCGCCGAAGATAGAGTATAAAACCGAGTACGTATGATCTCCACAGAAGGTTTCTTGAGATACTGTTCGATGATTGAAACGATTTCCTGTGACGCGGTGACACAAAGAACGTGGTGTAGGTGTTCAGCTCTCTCGGAGCCTCCCAGCTGATCAACGTATGCCACAGGGGCATGCAATTGAATTAGGGCGATCCTTTGGAATAGGTGGGCGAGAATAAGCGCCACAGGAGCATCAATTAGAAGCTTCATGTTGTCGAGTGTGTATTCCGGAGGCAGAAATCTTGTCCACCTACCAAGCATGTCAGCCTAGTGGAGATATCAGGTAGGAGAAGACGCAAACTTACCCCTCAAGCAAGTAGTCGATTCTCCTGAAATCTGTCCACCGCTCAATGCACCGTGTGCGCAAGCCGTCGCCGCCTGCCACGGAATATTTGGCATTGAATTCGGATACCTTCGCAAGTATATGCTGAGCATCGAGGTAAATTTGCCCAATCCCAACGCCAGAAACATCCACCTGGATACGGTCGGGCTCAGAGTAGCCTCCGCCAACCATCTCAGGTGGGGATCGCAGAGGATTTTGCTAGACGCAATGTATTATTACCGTCTTCGGCGGGAAATCTGGTGACAAATATGTGATATTTCTTACTTTGCTACCTCGGGTGTCTGAAGAATCACCACGGTCGCCTGTAGATCTTGGTTTTTGGGGAAGGATACGACGAGCCCTAGTGGAAAGTGGGGCAGACGTATCTTAGGTAGGTGTTGAAGATGTTTCGTGTCCTTAGTTACAGCAGGTTCCTTTTCGTTGCGATCTGGTTGATGGACCGTACAGTGAGCTCTGATTGCGTTTGGATGGTTTGAGGTTCATTGAAGGTGGTACTATACCCGCTCGCTATACTGTATTGTTGGTAGGTAATACGTCTGAAAAGACAGGTTGAAGTTTCTTCAAACCCAAAACCCAAATGAAAAAAATTAAAAATTAAAAAAATCAACCCTGAGCGGAATTTATAGATGACGAATCTGCTCACCGCGTCTTCCTGAGCCAAAGGCACGATCAAGATTAGAGGGTCCATAGATTTTCCGGGCGATAACAAAACTACAAGGCGTGAGCCTTACACATGAAACCCATTGGATCTCGTCTCTAGAGAGACTAATTCGGTGGTCATTTTCTGGTCGCTTCACTTTTGGCTGTCTATTAAGCTAGGCGCATACTTGTTACTAAATGGTAGGGTTGAGAAGCTCGCTACTGCATCAATTATGGGTTGGCTGCTGTCAAATTACGAACCTAAAACAAAGACTCGCATGGAAATAAGTGAGGCGTCCCCTAGAAGTGCGGCAGCGTGGATGACGTGGCCAGGGAATTTGAAATCAACATTAGCAGCTTCATCGGCGATCGCCTAGGATACAACTAGCTCTATGCAACAGAAATGCACACCCTGTAGCAAAACAAGCGGTGAGCGTGCAGAATGGGCTCACGTACCAAAGACAGCAGATACGCCAGTCTGCCGTGCCTAAAAGCAAGAGTACGCATCGCTCTCTGGCTGTGGTCTCGTATTGATGAAGCACATTCAAGGCCCGCAAATGAGAAATCAGATGTCACAGGATAGATTGTTGCTGGAGGTCCTTTCGATGCGTACCGACCTCGACGACGAAAGAACCCTGTTGAAGCAACAAACTGGGGCATAGCTGACATGGCGAACAATCGTTGGTGGAGCTTGTACGAGAATCGAAATGCTGATTAAAGGTAAACCTTCCCCCCACGATTCATTACATGTTTAGTGGGTTGAATGTTAGCTGGCGTTGCAGATGTGTACGTCTCCAGCCTGCACAGCATTGAACAACGCAAGGCAAAATTAAATGCCAATGACGAGCGTACGCCCTCAAGGGCTTAGTTCTCGGACGCTAGCGCAAGGTTGTTTTCCTATGGCAAATATCTATGTCCGACAAGCTCTTATCAGATTGTCGAGGAAGGTTCAATTCATCTTCGTGCATCCGAGGCGTATTAGAGCTGCGCGTCAGCACTAATGAAGCAATCAACAATACTGTACAATCTCTTCCATGATATGTTTCAGTAACTAGTTAACTATCCTACTTTCTAAATTCTAATCGCAACGGCAGCCAAACCACAAGGTCCGAGATCACTTGAGATGAAAGTATTGGTCTCGGGCAAAGTAACGGGCGGGGTATTTCGCACGTTCGAAATCTCCGAGGTCGGCTTCTCTGTCGTTGAGTTGGTAACGATTTCATTGGAGTACGGTCGGACAGCTCTGGGAGTGGCGTGTCTCTTATAACTTTATAGCCACCCTCAAGACAGCCAGAATCGAATGTTTTGGGCGTTGTTTTTAGGACAAACGCCGCCGTAGCTAATTGGACGTAATTGGGTACACGAACTGGCCTAGGGCCGAATCAACTGGGCGGATTACCTTTTATCCTTCATAAATCGCTCGAACTATGCTAATGCACGTAGTGCAACGATTCATTGATAAGAATAACCGGACCCTCCTCTAGGCGATGCCACCGTACACGACGGAGCGGTTGAACATGAGAAGATATGATGGCGATTATCTCACCCACTTAGATGTTCTCATAGCTATGATTCGGTGTTTATCAACGATGCACGTGGGACACGAGCACCTTTACATTGAGTCATTATCCAATCGCCGCGCACTTCGAGTTCGCGGCGTCGTGGATTGGAGATGAAAGTGAAATCTTGACGGGCTGACCACGAACAGCGTCCAGCGGAATACAGGGCCGTAAGATGATGATTGGGATCCTCCATACGCAATCCTTACCGTCATGGGCGTGATACTGCTTGGGCTTTCTTGATATGCGGCTAAGGAACTCTGTTCTTGGGGTTGATTCTCCGGCTGCTTACTGACAAAATACTGCACGAAAATAATTCTATATATAGCTCTGGGGTCCAGCCGAGGAGGTTTTATGTCTTCCACAGGCGACGAAACCGCGCAGTGTGACACACTATCTTTATACTGTACATGTAGCCAGGCTCGTTATAACTATTAAAAGAAGTCCGAGGTTGTTGGTTGTGCTTGTTCCACATATCGAGCGCCCTTACCGATCTCAGTTTTGTGTTTTAGGGTGCCGGACCCTCGACCGTTGCCACGCTGCGTACGCTCGTCCCTTGTCATCTAGGAAATCGTTATCTTCTAGGTGTAGAGACTGGGCGGTGTCCGAAGGATTGCCATGAATCACCCAATCTTGTTCCACCCCAGGCTGTGACATGTGCAGAAGGTGGTCGGGTGGCAACCGCCGCTTTGGGAGAACGCATCAACTTACCGGAGCGCATCCCAGATCGTTGGGCTGCAGACTTCGTCCTAGATCCTCTCCCAACACAGTGGATAATCTCTGTATAGACACTCCCTAGAGCCACCATCTGGCAGTGGGGTTCTTGCCCGTGTCGCGATATCTACCGGTGGTCCTAGAGAGTCCCTCACAGTTGGGGTTCTGACCATATCGATTAGATCTGTGACTGTGATCACCAGGATCATTGGGGCTCGAAATAACTGTCAACTCAACCTCTCATTCACAAACAAGGATAACCTCGGCATTTTAAAATTGTTCTTGACACAGGGAGTACCTTGTTGAGCCAACTCAGCTTTCCATGGCTTCATCCTCACAATCTTGTGCTGTGGACTCCCAGGTGCGAAGACCGTGATTCTGCGCCTCGTCACATCTTTTGCATTCCCACTGTTTCAGTTGAGCTTCCCCATACCGGCCAAAAATGGCTTTACGCAGGTCATTTTGCAGGTCGTTGCGCATCAAGGAGCGGAAGAATCGAATATCAGCCGGATCACTAGGGCCGTCTGGAATTGAATCGCGTCGTAGGCTTTGAATCATCATCTCTCTGAGGAATTGGCAGAAATCGGAGGGGTGTTCGTTCCCTTCCTCACGAATCTGGTCCACCGTGTACTCGGTGGATTCTCGGTACACCACTGGGTCCCAGCCAAGTGGGATCTCGTCCTCGTCGACGTGTAAGAGTGCGATCACCAGTTGAGTCAAATCGCCCCACCAAGCTCGACTGGCGTGATCGATGGGGTTGTGGGAGCTAACAGGACAGTGTGCCTTGAGCTTCCGAATCAATGTTGAAACCATTTCCAACTGATTGCGCTTGATTTGCTTTCGCTGTACCCATTCACATGTCAGGACGCCAACCATAAGCTCGACATATTTCCTCAGATCTCCCAGACCGTCGATGAGCTCTAGTACACCCTCTGGGAGGGGGTGGCGAGGTTTTAATTGAGTATTTCGAATTAACAAAGCCTTAGTTTCCGTCTGTCGGTGCCAGTTGAGGCCCGCTGGGTTGTACGCCGTGGTCTAGCTCAGATCGCGGGTGTACATGTCGCTCTCTTCCGGCTTTTCGAGCTGCACGGCCCGCATCACCTCTCGAGGATGGCCAAAAAGGGGTTGTTGCTAAGAAGTCTTTCATCCGTTGAAACTGTCGTCGTCTGTCGACGAAGTCGGAAGTCACCGAGCACGAAGCGACGGGATTTATATGTTGAACGCGAGGATCAGGACCTATACTACCCCTGGTAGCCAAGGAGTTATCATCCCAGCACTGCGCTACCACTCCGCTGCAACGAATTCGTTGCTGGCACGGTTACGCATCGCTGGCTGAGGAGCGGTCCGGATAGAGTATGGAATGCATCGCTGGTTTGTTGCTAATCCCGGGGGCCTCGGTCGCACGCGCCCCACAATCCTGTATCTCACCGTCCAACCTGGTGGAGGATATGGTTGATAGCTCAGCCCTTTGCGCGGTGGTTGAAAGAACGACCCCTTTTCCCTCAATCAAGAAAGGCGGCGCCGTTGGTCACAGCCACGGTCTTCCCTGCACGCAAAGTGTCCGCCCTTGTCCACTCCCCAATAAATGGCAAAACACCGTCCATCAGTGCGGTATTGCCAGTACGGAGCTCCGTTAGGAAATGCGTCAGTACCCTCCTCTCTGGGGGCCTTCGATGTGCTCCATTCTTTATGGACCTCTCAATCTCGCATAAATACAGCAGCTCACCGTTCAGTATCTGACGGAGCTTCCCGACCTGGGGAAAGAGACAACTCCGATCCATGAATTCCGGCTTTATGCACAGTTCCAGAGATTCTATCGAGGCCCGGAACGCCCGTCGATATGCGTCAAAATCGACGCCCTTACCGACGTCGGTATTTGAAACTTCCGGCCAGTATTGACCATGAATATGGTCGTACCTTGTTGAGATCAGGCCCACCAACTCCGTAAATGGGAGAAGGTGGCCCATGTAATGATCCCTACCTTGCGACAGTAGCGCCTGCCATGGCTGGACTCCGCAGAGGTGGAGAGATATTTGTGCTTCGTGCCTTCCATACCACCGTCGCCTCAGCACCACACCGAGGCCGTCTAAAGCTCTTCCAATACCGTCTAGGCTCGCCCGCACGGGGATAGCCGCAGCGATATTGTCCGTGGAATTATTATCTAACAATTTGGCGATTTCCGCCACGTCCAGTCCAAAATCTGCTACCCACGATTCGAACTTCTGACGCTCGGCCTCGAATCGGTCACGAGAGACCTTGGATGCGCGGCGAGTGACAATGCCTTGAAGTGATGCAAATTTTGACCGGATTTCCTCCACCGAAACCGAAAGTCTGGGTGGTGGTAACGTGGACTCTATGCTCTGGTCAGGGGGACCTAGAGATCCAGGACAATCCATTGGCCGAGGCGTCCTGCCAAAGGAAGCAGGAGAGAAGACATATACCTACGAACAAACGGCGGTTGTTTTCCGAAGGAGTTTGCAGTGGTGGGGTCTAGGGTCGCGAGAAAGGCAAGAAGGAATTTTCTAGCGGCGGATACCTATAGATATAACTAGTAGTAAATAAAAAACTAAAGCAAAAAGAGGAGTAGGAAAAGACGAGTAGACTGCGATTTTGCCTTTACGGTGTTTATGGTTCTTTTCTCTACCCATTTTCGCCCTCTTTTTTGGAGGGAAATTTTCAAATTCCTCTTGTTGAGTCTTTCGGCCTTCTCTCTTCTTTCTTCCGAAAGAAATTAAACGTATTGAATAGGTGTATGAAGAATTGCTCGAGCGCGGTTTAATGCCATTAGTTGGACGACTCTATGTACCTGTGAACAACAAACGTTACGATAGCTCAAAGGCGTCTAGGGACCAGAATTGGGTCATTTGAGGCACCTTTTGACTATCTGTAATAGCGGAAGTAGAGCGCATGAGGCGTACGCGAGGGGCAGAAGTTGTATAATATAGACCTACTTATCTCTCGGCGCAGCTACCTCACCGTGATCGTCTCAGTTACGAGACTCCTCAGCCCTCGGGTCTTTTCTTAACGCTCCACCGCGAATGAAGGATCTATGACGAAGGAGGTATAGGAAGCCGCTCTCGCGTATGTGCTTACACTAGACTTAAGTACCGTACTTCGTCTTCGTTTCTTGCTCAGGGCCACTCCACCGTATCCAGGTTACGGTTAGGCTTTGTTGACGGCCAAAACTTGGCACCGGACGCTTCGTGATAAATTCAGTCACGCGTCTGCTCCTCACCTACGTCGTTAGGTTGACCGCGTATGGCACCGGATCCTTCTCACCACCCAGATTGAAATGCTGGCTATCCGCCGCACTCTCCTATCTCCCTCCACCCTCTCTCTCTATCGATAACTCGGCGGCAACGCGCCCGTCTACTTTAAGTGACGGGCCGTTAGAGCCAACTGGATGACGGGGCACCAATCTTTGCTCAGCGGCCAGCTCCCTCCCAAAAGAACCGCTGATGTGACGTACGATCGCTTGCCTGACATCGAGAGCTACAGTAGCGGCAGATTGCGCACACCTTACAGAGCACCTCTGCCTCTTTACAGTCACAATTCCAGCAGTGACGCGCGAAGTAAGTCCTTGGAGCGATCGCACCAGGGTCCATTTCTTTTGCATCCGTCGCGAAGATCTTCAGCAAGACCGAGCTGACGTTCTCTTTTGCGTCCGTCGCCAAGATCTTCAACAAGACCAAGCTGACGTTCTCTTTTGCTTGCGTCGCCAAGATCTTGAACAAGGCGAAGCCGACGTTCTCCGAGGAGGCTCCCTCTAGTATGGGCATAGATGACCCCAGATGGGTCCTCTCGTGGATCCCGAGGACGTCCGGGATCGCCTTCTCGGCGTCCTCGATCTCGGTGATGAGAGATATCGAGTCCTTCTCAAGATCAAGGCCATCGAAGAGCCGCCGGAATGAACCCTGCTGTAGATCTTCGTAATGACTCTTGAGGTGGCGACTTTCCCGGAGACTGCTGAGGCTTTTGGCGAAGTGATGGCCTTCGGGGCCGAATGCGAGATACTTCTCTACGGAACGTCGGATGGCCTCGGTGGAGGTGGGAATGCCGTTGAAGAATAGTAAGGGTCCATGTTGAGTGACATGTCGGTCCAGCCGTTCGGTAACTTCGTCTCTGAAGAGACCAGGTGAGATACCCCGGCCGTGGACCCATATGTGCGCGGCAGCGGTATTCTCCGGGTAGGTCATGAGGCGCTTACATTCTTTCTGCATCAAGGCCGACACATGAGCCAAAGCGTGACAGAGGGTCCACGAATCCGCTCCGGGGCCCAGTGACCTGTATTCGGCGACCAGTTTCCGTACTCCGGCGCGCTCTTCTGCGGAGTAGGCGTTTTTAATGGCCTCCACGATGCGCAGTAGGTAGTGGGCCCGGAATTGGAGACCCATATTAAGCTCAAACTTGGTCGGTCTTGGTCGGCGATTCTCTAGATATAGAACCAGGGCGAGCCCAAACTTCGACGCCGTCGGGTTAGTTCCGAGACCCTTGACGCTATCGGCAAGGATCCCAACGTGGACATTGCATCGTATCATCTCTGAAATCCATCTGTGAAACCGTCAACCATCTCTGTTACTTTGAGGAGAGGGCGAGAAAGTCTGAGGGTAGAGTGGTAGGTTTTGTGGATTTGGCAAGGTACTTACGGTTTGAATAACTGTAGGTCCTGGTGATGGCGTTCGGGTGCATAGGCAGGAACTTCCGGGACCCAACGTGCAACTTCCAGCTCGTTGCTCAATACAAAATCGGGAGGCACAGTCGACACAAGGGACGGCGCTACCTCCTCCATCGAAGTCACCAAGGATCGAAGTTGAAGCCATAAGCCTTCACCGACTGCGAGACATTAGCGCGGCCGCCCCTGCGGTGACTTTGGGAGACTTGCCTATCACTGTAGCCCCGGCACGCTCAACGGTGGTCGCACTCGACCAAAGCTGCCCCAACAGCTCGACGATGGCGCCCAGCTCACCAAAAAATGCCTCACGGTCAAGATCTTCGAGGGTCTTCTCCTCGACGTCCGTCGAAGCCCCCGAATCGGAATCATCGACGCCGGCCACAGGAGGTTGACAGTCGCCTCCCAACGAGTCAACCATCAATGCCAGGAAACCGATGAGGTTCAGATCGACGTGGCCGCCCGAGCTAGGATTCCAAGTCGAAAAGGAGGATTGCAAGAAGGTAGATAGACGTGCCGCGATCGAGTTGCATTGTTGTCCAACCTGCCGCAATATCACTGCCGCTATCCGTACATAACTCATAGAACTGAAGTCCCGGTCGAGAGCCTCCCCAAGGTAGCTGAGAACTTGCGGTCGGGAAGGGACGTCCGCGGGAGAATTTGTTGGAACTTCAGGACGTAAAGCTGCTTCCAAGTCAGCGAGGAAGCCGATCATCGGTAAGTGGCGAGCAATAGAGGTCCAGCTGCTGTAGGTGAAGAAGAGGCGACTCCGTAGGGATCTGGCGAGGGATATCTTCGGGGCCAGTTGCTCGTCGCGATTTGGGCAACCTGCCAATTTTTCCCGCAACTCTCGATGTAAGGTCCGCAAGGGAACCTGGCGGTAAGCTTCATCTTCATAGAGCTGGCAGAGAGTCTGTCTCTCAAGGCTCTTATACTCCTTGTAAATATCGACATCGAACATACTGTAATGCCCTTGTCTTGCGCGCAGAGGGAGAGACGGACCACCCACGGCTTTTAAGTTCTCCGGCGGTGTATACAGGACTGCAAAATCGGTTTCCTCGAAGATAAACATTCTGAAAAAAATCCTTCCGCCTGAGCAATAGGAGACATCACCAGCCATGACCAACCGTTACCATACCTCGTTCGTTCTGACTAGCTTGATTTTTTCTTTCTCGGCAATAGTAGTGGTTTTAGTTGAAGCTTGTGTAACGAGCACTCCTCAACGACTTTGGTAGTTATCCCTGTCTTAGTTCATCACGACGCAAAAAGTGACCGGACTCGTACTTGACTGGTCGCATACGGGTCCCGTGGACGCGGAAGCCGCCGTTCAGAAAGATTCGGTTCAATATTTGCAAGAACAGGCGAAGACTTCCCTAGGGGGCCTTGTTAGACTTGCCCCTCCTAGCTCATTGGAGCTCTATACACACATGATGACCAGAATTGAGAATCCAGATCTCTTTGTCGATGGAGACCAATGTTGCGGATCCAGACCCGTTTGCGCCTGTTCGAGACGCGTGTGTCTAATGGATCGACCGTCTGTGACAGTGAAAACGGATCCGATAATGCCATAGATGGCCTGAGCTACTCAAAGTATTTCTCAAATCAAGACCGTGCTCACAAATTTCTTCTGCAGTCCAGTCCTAAGCCTCATCCGCGAGATCTCCAAAGGAATTATAGGATTGTGTCGCCTAGAAGAGAAACTACCCAATCCGCCGTCCGAGAATGTTGTCCTGTGGATTTCCTCACTCCCGGGAAAATCCCATAACTAGAACTCTTGCCTACAGACGCTCGAGAGCGATAGGGGCCCGATCTTTTCAGTTGCGTGCTTTCCCGACGGGCGGAGTAGCGGCCAGATCAAGCATTTAGGGGCCGGTAGTAGGTTGCATAACTGCCAAAATGGTTCTAGTCCTGACAGTTCGGATTAGCGTCGTTGATTTGGGCCAATTGAAACACAGTCTCACCAGCGAACCAAATGAAAGAGTGGCGAAAGTTATTGACCAATCGTGATCTCTCAAGCTTAATAGCTTCTTACTCGCTTCCCACACAACATCATTCCCCCTTCTACTGTAACACAGGAAACTCAGAAAAAGGACTGTTCCTTTGCAGCGCTCGACTAACTGTCTCCCAAACCTTCCCCTTAGTCTTTGTCGGTCATTTGTCGATTCTCAACCCCTATGTCGGGCCCGCTGATGTCGCGTCAGCGCGTCGTGCCGTGTAAAAGGCCTCGCGCACGAATGGCAAAGAAATTTTTCTTTACAAGGGTTGTGAATAGCATCCTCGTGTCGCGTAAGGTCGTAGGGCCGAGAAAAGATTGAGTTGCAAGGCTTGCCCGTGCCAGGATTGATTCGGTCGCATCGGTGCGGCCCAGCTTGCGAGCTGCGCACGACCACGCTTGCCCCTCCCGATGACGATGGCCTATGACCTTTCTTGTGGTTTTTAAGTTCGACTTGTGTGTCGAATCTCAGGTGGCAATCCTGGTACGGGCACGAGTAGGTGCCGGAGTCAGATGGTGTGTCAACCGGCCGCGGCAGGGCTTGGTGCTGCTGTTGAGGCGTGGCAGTGTGCGTCTGCGGCCCAGGCCTCTGCTGACTGGAAGGCTCCGACGATTCGCCTGCGGTCGACTCCGTCGAGATCGTGTGGCTGACAAAGGGGTGTTCCGGAGGGATTTGAATCCATGGTTCGCCGGCGGCGGTGTCCGGGGCCGAGAGATTTGGGACTCTGTTGGTTTCGAACGTGGACACGGTGGACGGGACCTGGTCGGCCGTGAACAGTGGCGTCGAGTGATCGCTGACGCCATGTCCGTCGAGCATCAACTCTTTGGGTGAGATCGAGGTGCGTTGCGTCTGTAGCGTTGGTCGCCGTGTTGGCGTCGGCATGCTGTACGGGGAGTTTTGCCTAAATGGCGACTTCTCGTGAGGATGCGACGTCGGGGAGTGTGTTCTCTGGCGGTGTGCGGCCTGGAGCCTGTCGGCCAACCATGCTCTGCCTGTGAGCGTTGTCGGCCAGCCTCTGCCGTACGTCTGATTGTCCCTGGGGGGAAGCACCCGTGGGGTTGGCAAAATGCCGGTCGGGGAAGACATTTTACAAAGACTGCTGGTAGGGATAGGTGGAGCCTGGTTCGAACTGTAAGCAATCGAGAAAACATCTCGTCATCGCCACAAGTTCCCCTTAATATAGGTGTTTTCCCCGCTACACTCTGAGTTTATAGATATTATACATCGCGGGAGAGTTATAACGCACTATCGACACCTACCGCCGCTTCTGGTGGGGTGCCTGGTGAGCCTTGTTTCCTTACGCGGAAGGGTGGCTTTGTTTTGGTTCCGATCTGATGGGTGTTGCGATTGAAGCGATCCCCATTTTAGTGTCCATAGTAATACCCCGGAGGCACCAGGATGGCACCGTTGAGGGTATCGCCACGTCGTCAGCCACCCAGGCACATGACGGCAAGGCAGACTCGAATAGGTCTCTTCGCCCAGCGGTGTTCAGTCTTGGGCGAAGAGTGACGTTCATAGACCCAGGAACCTCGCCGTCGGAGCTACTTTGCCACATTTGGGGTGACCTTGTGAGGCGTCGTGCTAGGAAAATCTAGCTCATACAGCCTCGGAAAGGTCGCCTCAGCCCTGTTTTCGTTTGCATCGTCAATCCCCGGAAGGGCCTCTAGGAGACAGAGCCTGCCAGTTTGTCAAGGGGGAGGGGGAGAGAGAGAGAGAGAGAGAGAGAGAGAGAGA